>NC_133316.1:21592859-21647454 GCF_012295235.1 Primulina huaijiensis
TATATATATGTATAAGAAGATACATTTATTTTATTGTAATTATTTAAGAATAGGGACAATATCGTTGGGTCCGACTATATCGAAAACCTAATCCAAAAAGAATCCCCACTGTTCGGATAAGGCTAAAGACTTTAGATGTGTCCAACTTTAGATGTGTCCAAAAATGTCGATGCATCGAAGACTTGTTTGATAGAGACTTAATTTCATTTGTAGGAGCTCGGATTTTTTTTGGGTGGGTGCATGTCATTTAATTTGGGCATTTTAATTATTGAAATTGAAATAGAATTCCTTTTGACAAACATAATTATTGAAATTTGATATATTTTTCTTGTTGGAGCATAATACAAGTGATCGATGGATATGTTACAAAATTCGATCATGAGAATGAAATTCATGCATAATACAAGAATCCCATATTGGAATATTTTGTTAATTATGAGAAAATTTTTGATTTCAAGTTAAAAATAAATTGTCATAATTGTTTTCCGATTAAAAACTTCCATACTATAATTGTCTTTATTATAATTGGGTTCGAATCTATATCTCGTTCCAAATATTGAACTTTGAAGTCTGATCAATTGCAATTCATCGACAATAAGAGTGGAAATTTCTCATCATTGCATGGTTCATACTACTTCGGTGGACTTAGTTGTCTCCACATATGAGGATACATTATCATTGAATATAAATTAGAACAATCAAACAATGTCGGTCGGATTTTACATGAAATTGGGTCCAAAAAAAACTTTTTTATTTTCTAATTTAGATGGTTTCAATTTCAATAACCACAATAATATATTGGAATCGTGGCATCAATAATATGTACAAATTAAACAAGATGGGCATAGAAAAGGCGAGAGGAAATCGTCATATACGAAATTTAAAAAAATTGAAACTTAATATTTTCAAAAATCAATACGAATTTACATTGATCACCATCTTAATTTCTTTTTATCCCTTTAATAAAATAATTTATAAGTTGGGTCCTCGATACAAATGTGTATATGTTATCCATAAAATCTTTTATCTGTGTGTGTGTCTATATATATGTATATATGGAAATGTGTGTGTGTGTGTGTTGAATTAAGATATATAGAATATTTTTTTAAGACTTGAGAATCTGTAATTGCTATATTTCGTTACGTACCAGGCAAACATGCATGTTAACATAATAGCTTTCATATCATGTTAGTCAGATAAACCACACTAGACAAGTTTATATGACAAGGTCGCTCGAAAAAGTGTCAGTAAGAGAATCAAACTCTTAATAATTAATCAAATACTCAATTATTTCATTAATTCAAATATATATTCGAGACGATATATACAAAATTATATTTTATATATATAAAATCTATACTCTTGTGTATATATCTTAATCAAATTTTGAGTTCCTTTTCACGTGAAGCTCTGCCAAGTTTTTGTAATAAAGTATGGTTAGTTGATCGAGTAATTAATTGACCGCAACGGATTCCCCAAGTTAGTACACTACCATATTATATTATAGCAGATTTTTGTAAGACAGAACATGATGGTAATCATATTTATATTTATAACAACAAATAATATTTTTAGTATAAAAATAATAATTTTTCATGGATAATCTTAATAGATAATTTGTCTCACAAAATTGATTCGTGAGACCATCTTTTTAAAGTTTTTGCGATTATATTATTACACGGAAAATATATCTAATGTTGATTAATTGACATAATTAATAATGATGGTTGTTAGTTGACATAATAATATTGATTGATAGTTGACTAAAAAATATAGTGGATGATAGTTGAAAGATAAAGAAGATTTTGAATCATAAATTTCATATCAAACTTGCCTATAAATAGGTTTCAATCTTGGCAATGAAGAGCATCCCAAAATGAGGAACATAAGAAACAATTGAAAGAGCTTCTTGAGAGAAATTGAGAGCTTCTTTGAATAGAATTATGATAGAAAAATTTTGGATGAGCGAAGAGTTTTTGATAATATTTTTTCCATAGTATAAAGATTGTTTCTCTATTTCTTGTGAACGCTGGCAAATTACCTAACCACGTAAATTTCTTGTGTCTTATTTCTTTCATTATTTCCTCGCATATATAATTTTGTACGAGATGGATAACACAAAATTCAACATTTAATAATGTGACTTACAATCATCTAGATTTAATAATTCATTATCGCTTCGATTAGCTTTTTAAAATTTATTTTTAAGTATCATGTACCATATGATTTATTAAATGTCACGCCTCGAGTTTAAGTCCACGCCTGCGTGACCCAATAACAACTATTTCGTATCCGTCATCAATTTACGAAAATGTTAACTCAAGTTGCTATAGAAGTCCATTGTAAGTCCATCATAAACTCGTTTTAAATATTTAATTTTTAAGATGTAGGACAAGATATATCACAATTACCCCTTCTTCAGAACGCGACGTCCTCGTCGCGGCCCGGGTCTGTGCCTGCGTGACTGCACAATGGACCCCTATAACAATTATTTTGTATTCGTCATCGCTTTACAAAAATGATTAACCAAGTTGCTATAAAAGTCCATTGTAAGCTCATTATAAACTTATTTTAAATTTTTAATTTTTAAGATGTAAGATAGGGGATATTAGATTAAATATATGCTATGTACCATTTTATGTTTTTAATGAATTAATTCGTTTGCAGAATGTTAAATATGTGTGTATATGAAGAAAAAAAAATGGATATAGTCACTGCTTTTCTGGCGAACCATGAGTCCTGTTTCCTACCTCTCTGATTTCATTTTCCAAATTAATGATTATGTTTTCTCTATTTCCCGATTAAATATTTTACAATTACAAGATTTAGGTAAATATATTTTCCATTCTTATTTTATATTATGCTGGACTGTGTGTGAGTTGTAAATACACATACAAATTATTTTTCTTATAATTAGAATGAATAGTAAATAATAAATATATTTTATTTGAAATTAATTACAAAATATATGACTTGGAATCTAATGGTTAGGATCATTCGTTTATTATTAGATCAAAAACTATATCAGTTAGTCAATGCATAACTTTATTTCTTTATACTCGTGATAGTGTAAAATACATCTATTTGAGTGTAAATAGATCGTGTTGTTAGGCCAATGAGTTCGAGGTTGTGCATATTTATCTGCTGACATTGTATCATAAAAATTAGTCATAATTTTTTTTTTATCTTCGAACATGTCTCCGGTAGATACGTTATTATCCGTTAAAATATGTCACTCTTTTACAGCTCACCTAACAAACTAAATAAAGCGTCGTAACATCAACAACTTGACAACCGAGAACATTACAATATGTCACTTACCCTAGTACTAATCTCATCCCATACACGCTCAACCCAACGCCTATATTGAAATTTTAGAAAGAAAATGGGGTTTTCTTCTAAATTTTTGTTTAACTCAATATAAGTTTACCGAGGATTATATATTGAATTAATCTTTTTAATGTAATTATATAATTTGATTATGTAAAAATAATTTTGTAAATAATTTTTTTATGCAATTGAAAAAAAACAATATTAGTTTTATAATTCTAATCTGTCTTTAATTTTAGTATTAAAACCACTTCTCTTTCAAAATAAAATAATTTATTGCATCGGTAATTAATATATAAACATGTTGTTTTGTAAGTAAGAGTAAATAAATGTTGATGTACACTACATTATTATTAATATTATATAAATAAAAAAAGAGAGATGATAAATAAAATAAAATAAAATAGCAACCCTGCCTGCCCTGGCTAATTTATTTAATTAATTAATGAAATAAAAATATCAAAAGCAACTCTGTACAAAGAACTCATCATCCTCCTCCATCCACCTAGAACATACAAGCAGATTTGGACTCAGCCCGCATGGCGGCGGCGGCTGCTTTCACTACGACAATTAACGACCTCCCTGACGTCATCCTGTCTAATATAATCGCCGCCGTGTCTGATGTTCGCTGCCGAAATTCGGCCTCAATCGTCTGCCGCAAGTGGTACCATTTGGAGCGCGCCACACGTGCTTCCCTCACCCTCCGTGGCAACCTCCGCGACCTCTTCATGGTCCCCAACTGCTTCACACATGTCTCCCACCTCGACATCTCTCTTCTCTCCCCATGGGGTCACTCCCTCGCCGCCGCCTCTGACCCTAAGCTCATCGCCCGCCTTCTCCACCGGGCATTTCCTTCTCTGTCTTCCATCAAGCTCTACGTTCGAAACCCCTCAACTATCCAGCTCATCGCTCATCAGTGGCCCAATCTCAAACACGCGAAGCTGGTCAGATGGCACCAGAGACCTCAAATATCAGCCGCCGGTGATGAGCTCAAGATCTTGTTTCATGAATGTGGACAATTAAATTCTCTCGATCTTTCGGCCTTTTATTGCTGGACGGATGATGTGCCTCCAGCTCTTGAATCATATCCGTTACTTGCCTCGAATCTCACCTGCCTCAATCTTCTGAACCCATCGTTTTCTGAAGGTTTTAAAACCGATGAGATTAAGATTATCACCAAATCTTGTCCAAATTTAAGGGAATTTCGCGCTGCGTGTACGTTCGATCCAAGGTATATCGGATTTGTTGGCGACGAGGGTTTGGTTTCTGTGTCAGTGAACTGCCCAAAGTTGTCACTTCTTCACTTGGCTGATACTACAGCTTTATCGACTGCGAGAGGTGATCCGGAGCACGATGGATTCACTCAAGACGACGCGAAGATTAATGCTGCCACTTTGATTGAGGTATTTTCAGGGCTTCCATTGTTGGTAGAACTAGCTTTAGATGTTTGTAATAATGTACGAGACAGTGGTCCAGCCATGGAGGTTCTCGACTCGAAATGCCCCAACTTGAGGTCCCTTAAATTGGGGCAATTTCATGGGATTTCGATGCCAATTGAGTCCAAGCTCGATGGCGTAGCTCTCTGCCAAAAGCTTGAGTCACTGTCGATTAGAAATGCGGGTGATTTGACTGACATGGGATTGATTGCAATTGCCAGAGGGTGTTGTAGGTTGGCAAAGTTTGAGATTCAAGGTTGCAAGAAAATAACCACGCGGGGGATGAGGACTTTTGTTTCTTTGCTTCGTCAAACTTTAGTCGACGTCAGAATCTCCTGTTGCAAGAATCTTGATGCAGCATCGTCTTTGAAGGCATTGGAGCCAATTCAGGATCGAATCGTGAAGCTTCACATTGACTGCATATGGGATTGTGCTGAAGAGCTCGAGGACCTTGATGGGATCAATGGCGGTTTCGACCTCAATGTTTTGGAGCAAGTGGAAGCATCAAATCCCCCTGGTGGACAATCAAGCAGTTACTTTATGAGTTCCAGTTGTGGCTACTCGGGCACGGGCAGTGCCCCCAAGAAATGCAAATACTCAAACAATCTTGACTCTGGTTATGTTGGCTTCGATCTTAACGATAATGGCTTCACATATGAGAATGGATTCGTGGAGAAAACATGGGACATGCTTCAATATCTTTCTCTGTGGATCAAAGTTGGCCAGCTTTTGACTCCTCTATCATCTGCAGGACTTGAAAATTGTCCAAAGCTGGAGGAGATTCGAATCAAGGTCGAAGGAGATTGTAGGGAGTTATCAAGGCCCTCTGAACGTGAATTTGGGTTGAGCATTCTAATGAACTATCCTAGCCTAAAAAGGATGCATTTAGACTGCAGCGACACCATTGGTTATGCCCACACTGCACCTTCCGGGCAGATGGATTTGAGCCTTTGGGAACGGTTTTATCTGTACTGTATAGGCGATTTGGGTCTAACTGAGCTGGATTACTGGCCTCCACAGGACAGGGATGTTAACCAAAGGAGCTTATCTCTTCCGGCAGCCGGATTACTGCAAGAATGTGTCGGGCTCAGGAAACTTTTCATACATGGGACGGCTCACGAGCATTTCATGATGTTTTTGCTGCGGATACCAGATCTAAGAGACGTGCAGTTGAGAGAGGACTACTATCCTGCACCAGAGAATGATATGAGCACGGAGATGAGGCCAGACTCGTGCTGCCGTTTCGAGGCTGCGGTTAATAGGCGCCGGATTTCTGATTGATGCAAACTGACTGTGATTACAGAGGATCAAGGAGTTTCTTGAATCAGGATAGTTTGTTGATGTTTTGGTGGTCTGTTTTGTACCCGTTTACAGTTTTGGCAATAAAGTCTCCGAGCGTTCTGTGTTTGAGTTTGGGGGCAACACGTACAAGTGCCGTGGTTTTAGACATGAATAAGCTCGACTTTCCGATTGTGTTTCAGTTTTACCTTTGGATTATAAAATATAATCGAAATCCTTGAAAAAAAAATTATTTAGATTACCCGTTTTTAGTTTGGAAATTAACATCAGTCTGAAAATATAAATTAAAGAGAACAGGAGCTGTTTGATTTGAGACCCAAATACATTAGCATTGGCATTAGAGTCCAGTTTGATAATTGTCTCGAGATACTTTTCTACGATTGCTTAACAGATGACCCAAACAAATCCTAATGTTTATTTCTACACTAGGTTCATAAAGACTAAAGATTGTCCCACAAATTTTTATACAACACAGCCTTTAAGATAGAGAGCATAAAGTTGAAAATTTAAGTGGGTTGTTTGAGGTTTGGTGTGTTAGTGGTCCTCTAAACCAAAGTCGTGAGATTTAATTTTCTTTTCCCTTTTTTCCCCATCCTTGATTGAGATAAGAATTTGCTTAGTGTGATGCCAACTTGTATAGAACGAGTAATAATTTGCTCCTAATTGAGTTGATCGAAGATGTGAAGTTTGAGTCCAAAGTCTCATACTCCAATCTTATAAAAGTAGTTAAAGAGTCTTCTACAAGTTTACCTAGTGTATGTTTTGTAGGCTAAATGATTGGAAATCGTTACAAAGCAGCGATTTCATTCGTTTTGAAGAAATGAATATATTTCTAAAATATCATTTTAAAAAATTTAATAAGTTGGTGTCTCTAATGATCTTATTGAGTACTCAATTGCACAATTACCAAAATAGTAAAACCCAAAATCCCCAAGTGATGAATTCACAGTTAGATATCATAGCCCATAAATTAATTTTCAATTTCCAAGAATTCATAAAGTTTCATGAACGTTCAATGATGCATGTGTAAAGCTGACTTTTGGAGCCATCCCCTTAAAAAATAAGATTATATATTGATTAATTAAAATTAGATCACATGATCCAAAAATGGGTGACCAGATATTACTAAACTAAGTAATGTAATAAATTTCAAAACTTTAAATTTCGTACGCTAATATATATGTATAATATAACCCACTGCTATTTGTTCTTGCTTTGTACATGGTGAGCATCTCTGTCCAGTTTAATAATCAATTCCACTACAAATCATATTCATATTATAAGGATGCTAATCTGATCTTTCCTTTTGTTGCTGTTTTACAGCTTTCATCAGCAACAAATGAGAGCCCATCAGCATCTGTTATATGATGTTCGCTCGATAATTTTTTGGACCGAGTAAACCAAACAAGGCATTTCAAAATTGTCACTTTTCCGAAGGTATTATCTTCCTGCCTAGATTTTCTGGAGAAACCATAGTGGGTTTATTTTTGTTGATAATTTGTGATCAATAGTTGTTGATATATGTCGGGTTATTGGTTTTTTGCCCGTCGAATTGATTTTTGGGGTGTTGGTTGTTACCGCAAGAAATCTGAACCCAGAAATGTTATTTATCAGCCTTGAAGTTGGAAAAATGGGGAGGAGTTGCAAGTGCTAAAATGTATTAGCTTAACTTTATTTTATATGAAGATTTTCTTTAAATTATGATCAATGTGTTCTTGGAGTGCCCCTGATGCTCATTGTGAATTTTTATCTCTGTTTTCAAGTGAGCTTAACTTTCAGCTTTTATTAGCTTGTATGCTTCAAATTCTTGTAGCGTTAATCAGATACGTATAAAAATCATCGCATACGAATTTTTCTTGTTTTCGGTTATATCAAGTCCATTTTCATCTGTCTATTAGAACCTTAGTCAAATAAAGAGTAATCAGTCAATATCTATGATTCGTTTGTAGATTTATGTCCCCATCTTGAGGTTGAAATGTGGATTTTTTCTCCATGCTCAATTATCATGCTTTTTTTTAGGTAAGCAATAGGGGGATTATAAGTTCTAACCATGTGTGTTGAATTCTGTAAATGAGTTTGGGGATGCATATAAATAAGCACATGTATAAAAACTTTACAGAGGAAGTTATATAGTCATATGCTGCAATAGTCGAAGATTGAGCAGGCTAGAGATGGAGGAACTTCTATAAGGAGGTGTTTTTCGAACCAATCAATTGCTCCCTGGTCGTGAATAGAGGAGCCAATCCAAATTGGCAGTGATTTTGACACAAATATCGCAAGTTGGTGTTACTGGAGTATCGGATGAAGGACAAAAAACTGAACTTCAATCGACCATTTCTATCAGTGAGACGAAATTCGCCAGCCGTGACCTCTCAAAAGGATGACAAAGGTAAAACAGGCAATTCCCTGCCTGCCGCACCTCAGCTTCCATCTTAGCGATCTGAACTGAAATCTGGCCCAATTGGAAATCCTGGAGCCGTGCCTTTTCAATGGGAACAGACTCCTGGAAAACCAAAGGAAGTGTCGAAGCAAGAAACTCGAAACCACGGCAGACCTCCAATTGCCCCTAAGCTTTCTCCGGTAAGATGTCCACAAGCTAGCCAGCAGCATTCACATCAAGTTATTCCAAATGAAAATTCAATTCAAATAGTAACAGTTGCTTGTGACTCCCAGAGTGGGCTGCATCATGATGAAAATTTCAAGAATTTTGAGAGATATGACGAGATTACAGAGAAGGGGATGCATTCTGAGTCAGGGGATAGTGATGAAAGCTTTGTTGATGCACCTGATACACTTTCGAGAACCGAATCTTTTTTCATCAATTGTAGTGTGAGTGGTTTAAGTGGATCTGATGATTCAAATACTGAACCATCCGAAAGTTTTTTGACTGACCCAAAAACTCGGGAGTTCATGATGGATAGGTTTCTCCCCGTTGCAATAGCAATGGCTTCTGAGACACCACAGTGTGCATTCAAAAAGGAATCTATCACCAGATAACAACCCCAACAATCTAAGAAAATAGTCACCAATGGTAAGCCATTGCTTCGCTATGGACCTAGTTTTGCAAAGCGTTTTTCTTATTGCCATTGATGTTGCTGAGAACTGCGATGGTAGCTGGGAGGTCGGATCTTCACTCGGGAGGCTCGGATCGGACCTTCGAGATCTGGAAGCACAAACAAGAATGTTAGAAGGGAGCCGGAAAGTTGTTCCGGCGTAGCCTCTCAAACACTCAAGTCAGAGAACAGAAAACTGAGAGAACAACGTGTGTGCTAAGAGAGAGTGAATATATGAATGAATGAAACCTGGTATTTATAGGAGAATGATAAGGTCCCGATTTGGTAGGTCCAAAATTTAAGAATCTCGGACGAAATTAGATTAAACCTTTGCGGGATTTACTTTTTTTGGGCTTGATTTTTGTGGGCTACCCGTTAGTGTCTGAGTAAGAGCTCTCATAAGCTGGAGCTCGTCTATAATCTGGATCCTGTGGGTGGTCGGCTCGGGAGGTCAGCCTAAACCTTTCCAATCGGCGCGATACCATCATCATGGGAGGTCGGCTTCCTTTTTCTGATTGGCATGATTATGGGCGTTTGGGAGGTCGGCCAAGATGACCTCTCGAATGACCTCAAACCAACTTCGTGTGAATGAGATGACCTCCTGATGAGGCTCTATCATGAAAATGACCTCCTAGAACTTTTTGAATACTGGGCTCCTACCTATCTGGGTTATCGAGAGTGGACCAGACCCATCTACGGTCCGAGGGCATCAGCCATGAATCAGAGGAAGAACAAGAAGAAGAGGATAGCGACGATGACTATTATCGACATAAAAAACTTCCAGGAGTTTGTGGTCTGCTACCCCGGTTTTGCTCAAGAAGGGCATTTTAAATGCAGTACCTCCAATGAGTACGAGGACCCGAGTTCCAATTTATGCTGCTAACACAACTCAAAATCGAGCTTCTTCAGTCAGATCTTATAGAGAGGCGGGGAATGAGGTATTAACCTTAGTTTCATATCTTTGACCTTCATGCGTGCTTAGACTTATGCCAACATTTTGATGCAGAGTTGACCCACCTTATTGTTATTTTATTGAGCGGTCTAAGCCTGATAATTCTGAGCTTAAATCAATGGACACAATCCAAACATCTGAACTTGAGGTGAATAGGACTAATTCGGGTAATGAACATGTTCAACTAGAGAACCGCGATGCATCATCAAGTTGTAGTGTACCTTTTTCGTTTATTGAAGAACAAGAAGTTATTGGGGTTCCTGACGAAACAAAGCACACAAGGATTAATGCCAAAACCTTTCAGGAACTATCGGCCGATCAAGGCAGTCCAGAGGAATCAGATGCATGGGTATCTGCTCTGGAAAAAACTCTCTATGTAGATACCATGAAGAAAGTTGAAACTGATAGTACGGCTTCCTGTTCTCCACTGACTGAAGAAGATGCTAATGGAGTTCCTGTTTCAGGAGAAGTCCTAAAACTTAGTGCCAATAAAGTAGATCAAATGCAGTTAATAGATATATATTACCTGAAGCAATCAAGAAACTGGATTTTGGTATGAAAAAGGGGAGTTACCTCCGGATGGTCACACATTTGATGGAGTCAGTACTATTGTAACTGCAATTGGAAATTGAACCCCAAAGGTGTGATGGATGTACCAGAGGCATACGGAGAAAATGAAGACATTAACATCAGTTCAACTGTGACAAAAAATGTAAAAGTTATGGACAAAGATTCTTCTGAAAGTTTAGATGATCAACAACCAAAAGAAGTAGCTCTAGAAAAAGGAACTCATCCAAATGACTCTCAATTTCTGGTTCCCCCATCTTTGCCAAAATCTCCATCAGATTCTTGGCTTGGGCGTACTTTGCCTTCCATTTCCATGAAGAAGTCATACCTCCGTTCATCTTTTGGTGTGGCAAGTGGCAACCAATCCGCAAAATCATGGTCATGGTCTTAAGGCACCTAGAAGTGATTGTGTTATCACCTGGGAAACTTTTGTTAAATCGACAAAGGTGCGACGACACCATTCATGTCTTTCTAAAGCAAGTTGTTTTGTTGCTCATTTAATTATCAAATGTTTCTAGTAGTAGATTTCATGTGTAGGGAACTAGTAGTTGGCTCACATTGTTGCTTGCTTTATCAGGAACTCTTGACCCCCATACCAGAAGGTAAATGATGAGCCGTTCTTTTGAAGCTACGGCTCTTGTACAGCCGTTTTTCCAGCAAGTTTGACGATTCAATGTCGATACATATACGATGTAAATTGAATAGTTCTTCTCTCCACAACTGTAGAGGTACTTGCTTTGGCTTTCAAGAAGGCTAGTGCCTCCCTTTTGGTCCCGCTTGTAATAATAATCCTGTATAGAAATATCGTTCGGTTCAATGGTTGCTATTTTAGTCCATTCATACTGTAATAAACCTCTGCGGTGCCTGCAACCGACACTTGTGGAATCTGGTCTCTTTATTGATCAAATAGTTGCTGGAATATTATGAATTCTTCTTTCATATCATTTGGTAGACTCAGTTGGATCTCTCACGCACAGTTTCATTTTCAATTTCATATTTTAACATATTTAAATAACTAGGAATGATCACGTGCGATGCACGTGGGTGACTAATAATGAAATATATACTAACAAGATTTAAATAATTTTTAAAATCGTTTAAATAACATCTTGTTTATGAGTATTTATTGATCTAAATATATCAAAACACAATAAATAAAAATACATCATAATGATAAATCAAATATATTCACTTATTTATATAACATTTTTCAATTTGCATGATTATAACATAATGACAGCTCTCTCAAATTAACAAAGATAATTTTCATCCAAATATCATTCACAATGGAAAACAATAAAAATAAAATTAAGAGAATAGTAAATTTTTCTAAAATCAAAATCACAATGTATTTAAATGGAGTGCATATAGTGACTGTCAAATAAAATTCTCTTAATTAACTAAATTATCATAATGATGTTAAAATAAAACCCCTAAACTTGTTATTAAGTTAAATATCAATTGTGTTTTTGCTAACTTTTAACTCCTTGCGAATTTTGTTTAACTTTTTCCTTTTTTAGAATAGATATTACACATCAACTCAAATATTTTAAACTGTATAGTAGCTCAATCATCATGATTCGATCGATGCATTCAACAAGGACAATTATTGCACTCAAACAATATCAATAATTACACTAATTGCAATATATGAGAATTGATCTCATGACTTTGACTCTTATATATACCAATTGTAGGATCATTCATTTGTCGCTTTACCAAAGGTTATAACCAGGGTAACGATGCAACATTAACTAAAATATTTTAAAATCGTAAAACAATTCAAACGTCACATTTCGATTGTTATTCCTTACATAAACAATTATTGTNCACATTGCACGCTGCGAAATTGCAAGCTGTTGAAAGTTCAAGTTTATCCGCAGCGTGCATGCGCACGCTGTTAGTACTACTATCAACGACATGCATATGTACGCTGTTAATACAACTATCCGCAGCGTGCAATGCACGCCGTTAATATTAAAAAAAAATCTAAATATTATCGACGATTTTAAAAATACCCGTCGTTAATTTGCGACGGTTCAATACCAAAAACACCGTCGCTAAATTAGCAACGGTTACTACTCCGTCGCTACTGGAACGACGGTGTTTAAATTTAGCGACGGTTATAAAACTGTCGCTACATTTAGCGACAGTTCATAAAACCGTCGCTAAATTTAGCTTAAAAATTAAAAAAAATNTTAATATCCAAAGGCATTTAAGATAGACAATAAATTATAAAAGAATTCATTAAAAAATTATTAATTTAATTTGCTAAATTAAATGAATAAATNCTATTAGCGACAGTTAAATAAAAACTGTCGCTAAAAGCGACGGTTATTTATTAAACCGTATACCGTCTCTAAATTTAGCGACGGTTTTTAAAACCGTCGCAAGGTTACAATAGCGACGGTTTAATAAACCGTCGCTAATTTAAAAATTCACCCATTTCAACGGCGTGCTTTTACTGCACGCCGTGAATGCATAGAGTATTAACAGCGCACATTATTGCACGCTGCGGATAGTATATCATATGATTTTCCGCAGCGTGCTTTTAAATNAGAAGAATTTGTATTAATGTCCAAATTCATTTAAGATGGACAATGAATTACAAAAAAAACTTCTAAGATAACCTATTAATTTGTTTGCTAAATTAAATTAAATTAAATAAATGAACAAGGACAAATAAGGAAATTCACAAATGAAAGTGGTATGTATGTGTGTATATATATATATATATATTATATTATATGTTAGATTCATTAGATTTTTATTTATTTAATTTGTAAGTTAAATCAAATAATTGAAGATCTATTAGAGACACTACAACAAAAATGGCTTTTCGCAGCGCGCAAATACTCTTTCTGCGGCGCACATTGCACGCTGCGAAATTGCAAGCTGTTGAAAGTTCAAGTTTATCCGCAGCGTGCATGCGCACGCTGTTAGTACTACTATCAACGACATGCATATGTACGCTGTTAATACAACTATCCGCAGCGTGCAATGCACGCCGTTAATATTAAAAAAAAATCTAAATATTATCGACGATTTTAAAAATACCCGTCGTTAATTTGCGACGGTTCAATACCAAAAACACCGTCGCTAAATTAGCAACGGTTACTACTCCGTCGCTACTGGAACGACGGTGTTTAAATTTAGCGACGGTTATAAAACTGTCGCTACATTTAGCGACAGTTCATAAAACCGTCGCTAAATTTAGCTTAAAAATTAAAAAAAATTTACTTTTATAATTTAATAAATTTTAAAAAAAATTTCAGTAAAACTATCATCTCTTAACTAACACTTAAAAAATTAACCAAAAATTTTTAAAAAAATGTACTTAAACCAAAATTAAAAACGCATATTAGAGAAAAGTTTAAGTGTTGTAAAGTGATGTGAAAGTGGAACGGAAATCGGATATTTATAGATAATTTGCGACAATTAGCGACAGTTTTGCATTAAACTGTCGCTAGTAGCGACAGTTTAATTATAACCGTCGCCGATTTACAACTATTAGCGACAGTTAAATAAAAACTGTCGCTAAAAGCGACGGTTATTTATTAAACCGTATACCGTCTCTAAATTTAGCGACGGTTTTTAAAACCGTCGCAAGGTTACAATAGCGACGGTTTAATAAACCGTCGCTAATTTAAAAATTCACCCATTTCAACGGCGTGCTTTTACTGCACGCCGTGAATGCATAGAGTATTAACAGCGCACATTATTGCACGCTGCGGATAGTATATCATATGATTTTCCGCAGCGTGCTTTTAAATCGCGCCGTTAATATATATGTTATTAACGGCGCGCATTAAAAGCACGCTGCGGAAAGTATATAATATTTACAGCACACATAAATGCACGCTGCGGATATTACTTTCCGCAGCGTGCTTTTACTGCACGCCGTTATTTCTGTCAAGTGCAACAATATTAACAGCGCACATATTGAAGCACGCCGTTAAAAGTACTATTCGCAGCGTGCTTTTAATGCACACTGTTGATGATGCGTTGCGGAAAGTCATTTTTGTTGTAGTGAGAGCTAATGAATTGGTAAATATAATTTGTGATTAGCAGCTTCTAAGAATATTTTTTCAATTTATTTTTCGAATAGTAAATTTGACTTCTAAGAATATTTTTTCAATTTATTTTTAGAATAGTAAATTTGACTACACTTAAATGTGGTTGTTAGAAATGCTATAGACCCTTCCATTTTTTTAAAAAATAATTATAGAGAAAATTACATTTTTATTTCTATATATTTGTCTTTCTGCTATTTTGATTAACTATGGTGACAAATTTCAATTCGTCATCTTTGTTTTTCTTGGCAATTTATTTGTATTTTTTTTCGACATAGCGTTAATATGACGTCGACGTAAATAGTTACATATCATCACTTCAAATGAAAATGATTAAAATTACAAAAATTGGAAGATACATGACCAAGATTGAACTTCGATAACATAACTCATAGATGATCAAAATCGCAAAAAATATATATATAAGACCAAAATTACAATTTTCCCAAAATTATATTAGAAAATGATCAAAGGGCGGTTAGGTTAGGTTAGGTTAGGTTAGGAGTGGCCATAAAATCCGTACATACGTTGAGCTCCATTAGTTACCACATTACAGTGATATTTTCTATCTAAAGTAGGAATCATTTACAATATGCTTAATTTTTTTTTAGTTCTCAATGCTTGTGGGGTTTCTTGAACTCAGGGATTCAGCAAAAACAATAACACTAATTGCAATGAATTTGGTTTCGATAACGAAAGGGAAATAGATATCTGCATATGAAAACACTCAAATGCACTTTACTTGCTTACAAGCCAAAACACAAACAAAGATACAACAGAACAATGAAAATCTTTCAATCCACACAAGCTCAAACCGCACACAGTACAGAAGGCTGGCTCACTGCCACTTATTCATGTACATGAAGATAAAATAGTAATCTTGCATGCTGAGGCAAGACAAATATTAATCACGGCAAATTGTCGGATGAAATCACTTCGGGTTTGGGCACATCTTCGGCATCGGCCGGCGCCAAAATCCATTCTCCCTTCTCATCAAGAATCATACCTTTGTTCTCCACCACCCACCAACTACTCGGAATCAAAGACTCGTCCTTTAGGATTCCACTCGACTTATTCACCAACGCCAAGCTCCTCTGCACCTTCAATTCAAACGCTTGTTTTTCTCCATTCCAACCTGCCACAGTGTGCAAAAGCGCTTCCAAATTATGCCAGTCCAAAGGATTAGTGCTGACCTTCAAATTTGGAGACTTGTTGTTATCAAGTTCCAGCTTAGTTCCGAGGCTTCTGTATCCCAGTATTTCAAGGGGATATTTAGGAATCAAATCTTGTTCGTTCTTGATGTGCAGAACTTTCAGATTTGGATACTTTTTCACTCTGTCCACGAAATTCTGCTCCCCCACATGAGGACAACAAAGCACGACAGCCGCAACCGGCATATCGGTGATCCCGTTTTCCACTAGATCGAAAGCAGATAAAGTGGCTAAACTACCACCAAGACTATGCCCTGTCACTATAATGCTCATTTTTTCGTCTTTATACTGGTTTCTCAGTTCTTGGATCTTTGACCTAAGCTGTGTCCTTGCGCTGAATTTGGTGAAAGAAGAATCAGGATTGCTCGAAACGTATAGTTTCAACCAACCGCCCATAACTTTAGGCACTTTTTCATCGGCTTCTTCACTAGTCTCTTTATGTAGCAATTCATCGATATCCTCAAGCCTGGTGTTACCACAAACAAAATAGAAAATTAAACTAGCGCGAAAAGTCGCGCGACTAATTTGCATACACTACGATTGCTGAAAAATCCCATTTTTTTTTACTAAAAGTAGCTATCACAAATGCCCCGTAAGTAACGGATAGAAGTAAAGGAAAACCCTACTTTTTCCTTACAAACTTGAAACCACAGAAAAGATAATTCAACAAGTTAGCTCAGCTCCTCGAATCAATTTGTGTCTTTGGTTACGGGGAGTAATATTTCTTGTAATTCATCTATTAAGGTGTATCTCTGATATTCGTGAAGATGTTTATCAAACACAAACGTGTTTACAAAAATTTCATAAATGTAGGCAAGAAATCATTTCATTCTTTAAACGGTAACTTTACCCATCAACCAAGTCATTCACCCACTCGTAGCCTCTGATCGTGCCACGCCATGCGATGTAGATTTCGCGGCGGCCTAAGGTCTGGCTAACTTCATCCGTGGTGACAGCAATATAACCAATCCAGTTTGATTCCCGGTCCCAAGAATCGTGAGACAGGGAATGCAAAAAAATGGCCTGGGCGAAACTGACTTCCGCGGTGGCATAAAGGAAAGATTGGACCTGATAATCGGAAGCCGATTCGAGCTTCACTTTCTGGAAAAAAAGATTTCTTTCCGTACCTGCTGCTGCCCGCGTATTTGGAAAATTCGTCATTGTTGAAGGCGTCGTAGGTTCCTTGACAGAAGTTGCCGCATCGGAGAATCAATTTCCGAAGGCTGAGGTTGAATGGATCGACAAGGCCTTCCCAGTCCTTGCTCCCCAGTAGTTCTTCCCATGCAGGTTCCACAGCCATGCTTAAATTATATATCTATTATTTTCAGTAAACAAGATTTGCAGAGAGTGTGTTAATTTAGGTTAATTGTAGGCATGCATTCCATTCCATGCTGGGGTTTAAATAACGGTGATGCATGGCATAGTTGAGGACTCCGCGTGAAATTAATTTAGAGTACGTACTCTGATCATTAGACATGTGATTAATGTGGAGGGGATCGAGCTGCAGCATTTGGCCGCGGGTCCGCTTTTATCATTATCTGATTTAATGATAATTAACCATAATCCTTTTAACTATTTAAACTTTTCTTATGATAAAAGTATTTTATAAATTATTTAAAATATTCTCAGAGTTATTGTGTCAAGTACTTGTACATATCTTCAATTTTCTATTATATTACTGTTTCATAGTTTGTTTTTATTTTATCGGTGAATTCTTGAAATTTAATTATAAAATATTTTTAAAAATTAAATATAGATTAATTTATATAATATAGAGAAATTGATTAATTATTCTAACTCATTTCAAAATCAAAATTTTAAAAATGTTCTTCTATACTAAACATTTTACATTATGCCTTATATAATTGAAATATCCTACATTATTTTTTTTATTCTAAATTATTTGCTCCAATACTTTACTACCTAGTTATCGAGAAAAAATAAATAAATAAAGAGACAACTTCATGCCAATTGCAATAAATCGCAAATCATCTACTTATGTCAACTTAAAAATATCTTTAATTAAAAAACTTAAAATTATGGAAAAATCATGATAATATTCAAGTCAAATTTTTAAAAAAATTAAAATCAAAATTATGAAATTTTATTGGAGTCAATATATTCAATAATTTGACATAAATAAAACTGTTTTGCCATATATCTATGCATATACATATATATATATATACATACATATATATTATAAAAAAATAGTCATTATTTGTGTAAAAAAAATTAGGTGGACAAAAAAAATGAAATTCATACATGTTTGCAGAACTAGAATGGATGTGCTTCAAAGCTCCTAACTCATGGAATTGATGAGAGAAGAAAAGAGATGGAGAGAAAAATTGATGGTGAGTAGGTTTTAAATGATATCTTTGAAATTTGATATAATAAAAAAATTATTTTGATAAATTAACTTAATTGAATGCTAAAATTGATTATAGTAATTTGGTCGAGACTATTTAAGAAAATCTCCCATTTATATATAGCTTAGCAAAAAAATTAAATAATTTCAATAATTAAATAATTTCAATTCATGTGAATTTATGAACCTACTAAGTTTCTACAAAGACCACTAATAATAAAAGACAAAAAAACACAAGAGATTAAAGTCTATATTATACAAATTTAAATCTATCTATGGAAAAAGAAAAGAAAATGGCAAGTTTAGACGTCATTTTAATTTATTTTTTTATCTTCATTTTTGTTTATATTTATTTGCATAAATTTTCTAGTGATGTTTAATATAGATTTATTATTGCTATATAAGTTATACAAGAGAATATCAGTGAAAATAAATAATATTTAATGGGTTAGTATTATCTGACGTAAAAATGTTCCAAAAAATCCAAATTACTAGATAAAAACCAAATATCGACAAATTACAGTTCTAAAATCCAAAACAAACCAACTTATTGAACTAAAATTGCAATTTTCCATCAAATAAACCTCAATTTTTTTTATGTATGTGGTATATGTAGTATGTATACATGCATCGATGCACATAAAGTTTTTGAAATAAATTCTACTAAGCTCCGATATAATATTTTATTTAGGATAAATATTTTTGCTTGCCTTAATCAATTGAATATGCAATAAAAATATTTCTACAGGGTGTTTCTGTTAACAAAAAAATATGCATAAATTTATATACCACATCGCAATGATCTTTGATATAAATGATAGAAAAGAGAAAATGACCAAGTATATGTTTTCCGAGATCGTTAGGTCAATAACAGTTTAGACTGCATGTATTTGGATAGCTAGATTTGATCTTAGTGAGAATATTTGATTTAAGAAAATTATTCGAAAATTGAATTTCAACTCATATTACCCATTTTTGGGTGTATATATTCAAAATTTATTACAATTACTATTAGATTGGAGTTTGAATGTAAAGTTTTTCTAGTTCAGAATTATCTTATAAGTACTAGAATATATCTGAAAATCTCAATTTTAAAATCTTTTATTTAGTATATACAAGTAATTAATAATACTTGATTATTACGCAGCATCGATTTTGTTTTCTTCAATTTTAGATTTTCCGTCTATAGCTGTACATGAACACTTTTGCTGGAAAAATTTCCTACTCTTCACGGCTAAACCTTGACAGAGCTACGTATATATTTCGGTATATTTGAGTCTTTAATTGAGACGATAATTCGTCTGATTTTATATATATAGGCATATATGCATGTGCCTATATATGTCATCAATAATTTGTCACGTCCCGAGACCGGGGTCAGTCGACACCGGCGTTATTCAACAATCACAGAATTGCTAAACAACAAGCCTCGTAGTACAGTATAAACCAAAACCAGTTTATATCATAAATACCATAAAAATGGAATCGTCTTTACAATAATAACTCTGAAAACGATAAAAATCTCTGCGGAAGCGTTTACAACTTGAATTAAACTTACAAGAACATATTCTTAATTAAAATTCTTCATGCGTCCACTATCAGTCCAAAAACTGGTGTCGATTCTTCTTTCTCTGTTTCTTCCCTGTACTTTATCTGGGGAGGGTAGAGTAAGGGGTGAGTGATATGGTCGTCACTCAGTAAGCGGGGGCCGTTCGAGCACAACATAAAAATATTTACACAATTTTCAAAAAATAATACATAAACATATCATGCTTTCATAACGTATCATCATATTCATATCATAACAGCACTGCGATTCTTCCACCTTCTATGGTTTACTGATATCAGTCCTTAAGTTTTAATCCTCTAAGGGGACGAGGCCATAAAACGGTTCTATCCCACCGTGAAGGGCCATATGTTGGAATTCCACCCATTTTCAGGGAATCCTCACAGTGCCAACACGTAAGCGTACCAAATTTCAAGAAAAAAACGTATGGACAGAACGACAGTGCTCGACCGAATTTTCGAAAACAACATATGCATAAATTAGAAATTTCAACTTTAAAACAAGCCCACTTACCTTAGACTTGAAGAAAACAAGAAGAATTCGAAAACTATAGAAGAATCATTCAACTGACACCTCGAAAACGCAGCAGCACATCTACCGGAAAATCAGCCATCTTGAAAAATTCATTGCGCCTTATTGAACCGTTGGATCGGGCTCAACTTTTGACAGTACGTTTAGAAGTACGTCAACGAAATTATGAACGGTGGAGATCGGATTCTAAGCACCCGGGAGAGAGAAACGAATTTCTGAACCTGGACGGAATTTTGATGGTTCGTGCAGAATTTTTGAAGAGCAAAATTTCAAAATTTCAGTCGGAGAGCAAAAACTCGAAAATTGAGGTGTGAATTATGAATGAGGGAGTCCTCCTATTTATAGGGGTGAGGTGAAAATCTTACCATAAACCGATTGATTTCTTTCCAAAATTACGAGATAATTATTCCATAATTATCGAGATGCTCCTTCCATACATATTGATATGCTTCCTTGTTGAGAAAATCTACCTTGTATGTAATATTTCCTTCCAATTATGTGGATATCCAGCCTTAATTTATTGTGTATCTTGCACTGGATTTTGATTTCCATGAATTATTTATATTTTCGAATTTGTTATAACTCGAAAAGAAATTCTTATACATGTCTATATTTAATTAATTACGTGCCCAACACTTTGGGTTCTCACATCCCTCCCTCCTTATTAGAAGTTTCGTCCTCAAAACTGGAGTCGGCTTGACTTTCGAAAATGTAGGGATATTGTTTGCGCATTTTTTTCTTCAAACTCCCAATTAGTTTTCTCGTTCTGTGTGTTTTGATCATTGCACCTTGACGTAGGGAATTATACGTCATCTCAGTATTTGATCCTTGGTGTCAACAATATGAGTAGAGACATCTTCATATTTCAAATCTTTCGCCAAGTTACCTTTGATCATGAGTAGTTTAATTTCCATAACATGGCCTGGGTTCGGGATGTATTTCCTTAGTTTGGACTTCTGAAATACATTATGGATTCTAGATATATCTGATGGCAATGTTATTCTGTAAGCCAATGTGCCAATCTCTTCAAAATTTCGAATGGTCTTACGTACCGAAGGTTCACTTTTCTAACTTTACTGAATCTAATGATTCTTTCATTAGTGAGACCCTTATATAAGCCTTTTCACCAAATGTGAATTCCATTGATTTTCTTTTAAAAACAACTAACTCTTTTGCTGGTCTTATGCAGCCTTAAGTCTATCTTTGATGATGACCACTTTTCCATTGTCTCTTGGAATAGTTATGACCCAGTTACGGTTGTCTCCTTTATTTCTTCTCTATACAGCGGTGATTGACACTTCCATCCATAAAGGCTTCAAATGGAGTCATTCCAATATTGTTGTGATAACTGTTATTGTAACCGAAATCTATCAGTGGTAGATGTTTATTTCAATCACTACCGAAGTCTATGGCACATGCCCTTATCAAATCCTCTAGGGTTTGAATCATTCTCTCGGTTTGGCCATCAGTTTAAGGGAGATAAGCCGTACTAAAAGTAGCTTTCATTCTTGTGGCTTCTTGAAAGCTCTACTACAAACGTGACACAAATCTTGGATCTCTATCCAACATTATGATTGTAGCCGTATAATGTTATCCATGTATAGAGTAGTCAACTTGTCAATATTATAATTCCTTCGGACGAGTAGAAAGTATACAGATTTTATGAGTCTATCTACGATTATTCGTACCCCGTTATGAATCTGTATTGACTTTGGTAATTCTACAACGAAATCCATGGAAATATGTTCTTATTTCCATTCTAGGATTCTACTGGTGGCAGTAGTCCTTTCAGTCGTTGATGCTCAACTTTCACTTGTTGGCATATTTGTCACTTAAATATAAACTCGACGATGTCTCTTTTCATTCTGCTTCGCCAGAAACTTTCTTTCAAGTCCCTATACATCCTTGTACTGACGGGATGGATTGGGAATGTTGACTTATGCGCCTCTTACATAACTTATTATCGAAGATTGTTGATGTCTGGCACACATAATCGTCCTCTCATCCCTAAGATTATGTCTGGGTCCACTTGAAAATCTGACGATTTTATTTTCTTGGCTTGTTTTTTTTTTTGAACTTCGCTAGTGTCATGTCTCGACTCTTATTTAACTTGACTGTTTCCCAAAGGCATAGTTACGATGGTTGCGCGGAGAGTGATGCTAGGGTTATCTTACCCATGTTACTCTGACTTAAGGCATCGACTACCTTATTTACCTTGTCGGGATGGTAGCTTATTGTCAAGTTATAGTCCTTGAGTAACTCTATCCACCGTCTTTGCCTCATTTTTTTTTAATTCTTTTTGCATGAACAAATACTTGAGGCTTGGTGGTATGTGAATATTTCACACTTCGCATCGTAGAGATAGTGTCTCCAAATTTTCAAAACAAATATCACTGCTGTCAACTCGAGATCGTGAGTATGGTAGTTTTGCTCATGCGACTTTAGTTGACTAACCTGTCTTCCATGAGTGCGCCTCTGAGATCTTCCTTTGATGCTTCGTTGTAGATGGTAAAATTTTTGTCTTCAGTAGATAATACCAACATTCGTGTAGATGCTAGCTTCTCCTTTAATGTTTGAAAGCTCTTTCACATCTTTCTCTTCAGTTGAATTCATAGTTCTTTTGTGCGAGTCTCGTCAGTGATACGACTACTGAAGATAAGCCTTCGACGAATTTCGGCTAATAGCATGGTAATCCAAAGAAGCTTCTAATTTCGATTGCATTCTTATGTTTCGCCTAATCTAGAATTGCCTCTACTTTCTTAGTTCCACTGATATTCCTGATGACCTTATTCTGAATGCTGACATTGGGGTGTCTTTTGCTCTGACCTTTAGCTGATGATAGCATGTCCTCAGGTCAAGCTTGGGGAAGACTGTAGCTCTTTTAAGTTGATCGAAAAGATCGTCTATTATTGGAAGAAAATATGTATTTTTGATTGTGATCGTGTTGAGTTTTTTTTTTTTTTTTTTCCTATACACAATCTCATACTTCCATCTTTTTCTTTACAAATAGGACTGGAGCTCCCTAAAGGGATGCACTTGACCTAATATGCTTTTTGTCTAATAACTCTTGAAGTTGTTGTTTTTTTTTTTAGCTCCTTGAGTTCATCTGGAGTCATTCCGTACACTGTATTGGAGATTAGTGTAATACCAAATACCAAATTTATGTCGAACTCTATTTCACGGTCTGAGACTATTCCAAGAAGTCTTTCTAGAAAAACGTCCAAAAATTTTCTTATTATTGGAATATCTTCCAACTTCAGCTCATCTACTTCTTGCACTTTGTTTACCCTTGCTAGGTAAATTTTTCTTCCGATATTATGGCTTTTCAAGTCTGAGAAATAGAAAAAATGTACTTCTGTTCCTTGGCATCGCCATGGTAATTGATTTCTTCTTGGTTCGGGGTTCAGAGTTTGACATTCTTACTCTGGCTATCTTCTATTGCTCTTAGATAATCAGTTCATCCCTAGGATGTCATCGAAATCTACTGAAGTGAGTTGAATCAAGTCGACACTAAACATATGCAATTTGATACTAATTTTATCTTATCTTGAAGTTATCCCGATTATTATCTCAAAATTTAAAACTCAAGTAGAATATTGAAACTTAAGTCAATATCGATCTACATCTTCTTGACTTAAATCCCAAAAAATTATAATCTAGTCGTCACCTCAAATAATTTCGCTTTTACTAAATCTTACTTTCATCAAGGCCATGAGCCTATCACGCTCTAACACAAAGGATTTCACTAAATGTCATTCTCTTTGAATCATTCTTAGTACCATAAAAGTCAAAACTTATTGTACTATACTTTTCTTGATTTTCACCAATATCTCATAACTTATTTTATTTACGTAAGGTCATAGCCTACTTGTTATCCCAAAATAATATAAATTCCTTAAGAGATATTGTCTCACAAGATATTCAAATGTCCTACATATTTAAAGTTAGCGCTTAGCATTCTTAATAACCCAAACTTTATGCTCACACAGTTAACTATTGACACAAAATCAACTTCTATAGTAGAATACCCAAAACTTATGTTATAATTCTTATATCAACCTTTCTCATATTAGTTTTCATAAATAACTTATCATCCTCGAGTCAAATTTTTTCTTCTTAAATCAGAAGCTTAAGTCAACTTATCTCTGAATGGTATATTCCCAAAAATAAATAAAAATACTAATTGTCCTCATAATAAAATTCCATAAAAATTCGACAAATAGTCCCAAAAACGCGTTGAACGGGATTTTCTCAGAATTTTTCCAAAAATAGAAAATTTGGATATCGACCCATGGATAGAAAGAATACGTCGAGATTATTTCAGAACAGTTTGACAGAATTAAATTCCGAGTTTCCTACGAAATGTTATGAGTTCTAAGAAACTTTCCTAAAATAGCAAAAACGCAATTTCGGAGGTCTAAATGAAATAATTTCGCATTTTCGGACCACGCCTCACAACAAAGTTGTAATATTACTCGGTGGTCGTTCAAAAGGTAACTGCATCAACATTTTGCTATAATCTGACAATTTTTTTTCTTCCCAACTGGATTATGAACTTGGCGGCTCTGATACCACTTAAATGTCACGTCCCGAGACCGGGGTTAGTCGACACCGGCGTTATTCAACAATCATAGAATTGCTAAACAACAAGCCTCGTAGTACAGTATAAACCAAAACCAGTTTATATCATAAATACCATAAAAATGGAATCGTCTTTACAATAGTAACTCTGAAAACGATAAAAATCTCTGCGGAAGCGTTTACAACTTGAATTAAACTTACAAGAACATATTCTTAATTAAAATTCTTCATGCGTCCACTATCAGTCCAAAAACTGGTGTCGATTCTTCTTTCTCTGTTTCTTCCCTGTACTTTATCTGGGGAGGGTAGAGTAAGGGGTGAGTGATATGGTCGTCACTCAGTAAGCGGGGGCCGTTCGAGCACAACATAAAAATATTTACACAATTTTCAAAAAATAATACATAAACATATCATGCTTTCATAACGTATCATCATATTCATATCATAACAGCACTGCGATTCTTCCACCTTCTATGGTATACTGATATCAGTCCTTAAGTTTTAATCCTCTAAGGGGACGAGGCCATAAAACGGTTCTATCCCACCGTGAATGGCCATATGTTGGAATTCCACCCATTTTCAGGGAATCCTCACAGTGCCAACACGTAAGCGTACCAAATTTCAAGAAAAAAACGTATGGACAGAACGACAGTGCTCGACCGAATTTTCGAAAACAACATATGCATAAATTAGAAATTTCAACTTTAAAACAAGCCCACTTACCTTAGACTTGAAGAAAACAAGAAGAATTCGAAAACTATAGAAGAATCATTCAACTGACACCTCGAAAACGCAGCAGCACATCTACCGGAAAATCAGCCATCTTGAAAAATTCATTGCGCCTTATTGAACCGTTGGATCGGGCTCAAATTTTGACAGTACGTTCCGAAGTACGTCAACGAAATTATGAACAGTGGAGATCGGATTCTAAGCACCCGGGAGAGAGAAACGAATTTCTGAACCTGGACGGAATTTTGATGGTTCGTGCAGAATTTTTGGAGAGCAAAATTTCAAAATTTCAGCGGCACCCGGAGAGCAAAAACTCGAAAATTGAGGTGTGAATTATGAATGAGGGAGTCCTCCTATTTATAGGGGTGAGGTGAAAATCTTACCATAAACCGATTGATTTCTTTCCAAAATTACGAGATAATTATTCCATAATTATCGAGATGCTCCTTCCATACATATTAATATGCTTCCTTGTTGAGAAAATCTACCTTGTATGTAATATTTCCTTCCAATTATGTGGATATTCAGCCTTAATTTATTGTGTATCTTGCACTGGATTTTGATTTCCATGAATTATTTATATTTTCGAATTTGTTATAACTCGAAAATAAATTCTTATACATGTCTATATTTAATTAATTACGTGCCCAAAAATTTGGGTTCTCACATAATTGATCTGGATCTTTTTTGGATGAAATTACGTAAAAACACACTATTGGATGATTATATTGTTATTCCTTTAGGCTATGTTTGGTAGACATGATAAGAGAATGATTATTAAATAATCATCTTTTATCTCATGTTTGGTTCATTTTTAATTTAGCATGGAGGCCCTTGATTATGATTGAAAGCCCTCACTATTCATGTTATTTGTGTGATTAAATATCCCTTCTCAAAGGTGTGATAGTGTATAATTATTGAATAATGATAATGATAAGATTGTATATTGACTATCATATCCTTGCATTATCTTCTTCAATATAATATGAAAATTAAAATTAGTGAAAATTTAATAATTAATATAATATTTAAATTTTATTATATTTTTTTATAAATTAATTTCATATATTTTTATTATTTTCAAACATTTTAAAGAAAATAAATTGTAATGCAAATCTATTTTAAATTAAATTTTTATAAATTTCTAATCTTGTTAATTAATTCTTTTATGAAAATAAATATTTATTAAATTCTAATTTATTCTTTTTAATGATTACCGTAATATTTTCAAATATATTTAAATTAATTTTAATAAATATAAATTATAATTATAAATATTTAATTATCTATCGAATTATTTTAAGAATATTTATAATTATTTTAAAAAAACAATAATATTGTAATTATTACTAAACTTTATTTAACATTAACATTCAAAATATTATTGTTATTTTAATTATCAAAGTAAATACGTATTTACAAATTTATTTATAATAAATATATTTAAATTAATTTAATAAATATAAATTATAATTATAAATATTTAATTATCTATCCAATTATTTTAAGAATATATATTTAATTAATACTTGGGGCATATTGTAATAAAATTTATAAAATTAATTCCTCATTTTAAAATTATACCAAACATTATATTATTTATCACATCATACTATTAATCCATATCTCTCATTTTTTAATCACTCTAATTATTAATGATTTACTTATAACCTCACACGTAACAAACAGAACATTATATTTATTTTAATCACGACTTCCAACGCCAATGATGGAAACCTCTGCATATAGTGTACGAAAGTGACTTGTATTGGAGGCTCAAACCACAAACTATAATTTGATCATGTTTTAATATCCATTATATAATTATTTGGTTCTGTCGGTGTACGTACGTTGTTTTCATTCAAGTCTTTAGTTTCGAAAAGAAGAACTCAAAACAATATTTCATATGTTTAGCGTCAATAAATTTTTAGAAGGAATTAACCATTAATATTCAACTCAGTGGAAGAGTTAATTATTTTAGAAAAAATAAAATAAATATGTTCCTCTCAAAGGTCACCAATTTCATGGGGAAAAAATCCTAGCTAGCCTACTGTATATGTACACCAATCCATTGCCCGACTCCTGCCTTATCCAGCTTTCTGAAAGCTCTATAAAAATAAGTTCGATGACGACGTTGTCCGAAATGTGGACCAATTAAGTTCAATGCGGTAATTAAATCTAAAAACTGCTCGATGTACGTATATTGCGACGAAAAATTAAGCTGTCCCTCTTTTAACATGGATTTGGATCTTGTGCTGTGACTGAAAACACAACATCGATGTTGTGTTCTTTTTACACGAGATGATCATCTCATATAAAAAGTGCACATCATCATGTGCTGAGTTTTTAACTACAGTAAAGAATCCAAATTCATATGAGATTAACTGTAATGAAAATGTTTCCATGTAGAAAACCTTCTTTTTGGAAATGCCAACATGAAATGATTACTTTATAAATAAAAATGAAATTATTTAGTTAATAGGTCGTTATAGTATGTTTAAATATAAATATTTCAGTATAGAAGTGAATTTAATCTATAAATTAATAAAAAATTCGGAATATCATTAAAAGGGTGGGTGAAAATCTCCCAGGTTCCAATATAGACCCACACTAACGCCCAACGCATACGCATTGAACGTGTAACGTATAGTTAAGTTGTAAAAAAAAAATTCTTTTATTATTATCATCGTTACTATGTTTTTAATATTAAATTTGTTGCAGAATCAAGTGTTTTCACTTTACCAAAATCAGTAGTTCGTAAATCGCTCTTCCAACACAGTAGGAGAATTATTGATCTCCAACAATCCTTCTCCCCAATTCCCATTAATTGCATTATCTTTTCAATCGATCAGAATCGAATACATGACATTGAATATGATGATAGTAATTGTAGGATCGAATATTGATCACTTTACTAATAATTATAGCTCGTGGTATTAGTGAAACTTCAATATTTTATACAGTACAATAACTCAAATATCACGCTTCAATCACCTCATGCAGGAGAAATATTTCTCCCCAACATTTTCCTCTAATTTCTCATATTTATTTTTAAATTTTTTATATGTTTAACTAAATGTTAAATTCCTATATATTCATCCAATTTTTACTTTTTTATTTCAGAAAATGAAAGGGTATGCACTTTTAGATTTTTTTTTTTTTTTTTTTTTTTTTTTTTGGTTATATTGGATAAGAAAGGGTCAGCGGTTGGGACATAATTCCTAGTTCTCGTTTTCAGTTATCTTTTGCCTTTTCTCTTTACCATACCGGTGATAAAATGTTGTGTATGATACTATTATGTAATAAATATTTTTTATAAGAAAAAATTTATTATCTGAGAAATAAATTAGTGATTTTAAAACATACCATTTAATGTTCTATCAAGAATTGAAAAAATTAGAAAAAATAGAAAAACCACGTAAAAAGATGAATTGATAATCGTTTTATTATCATCTTGCCTAGTAGCATAAATAACATAGATATAGCTCCAACGACAATTATGTGTAAAGAGGCATTAATTTTTTAATGTAATTTATTGAGAAAATTTTAATTTTAGTCGTGTAAATTGAGATAATGTTTTAGGTTTTAATTATATAACTAATCAATATTTGTTTTCATCCAATATCTTTGATTTTTTTTCAATAAGCTGATAAATCACTGAATATTGGTAACGCGAAAAAAAAAACCTTGTTTGCCTTTATTAATATTTGACTAATTCAACATCAGAAATTAAATATGGTTGTTGGAAATGCTACAGGCCCAGACAATTTAATTCAATTAAGCATTCAGAAAATGCTTTAATTTTTCTAGTTCTCATCGCGGGGTGTTCTTGAACTCAGAAAATTCAGTGAAAACAGTAACACTGTTGGAATTGGCACTGTCAAAACGGTTGGCGAGGATCAGTAACCTGCCACAACTCATCAAGTAAGGTGGGACCCATTTTGATGGGTCGCAAAATTATCAACTCAACCTATCTATTTTGTATGATGAGATAGGCGGAGTGGTCATACCTCGCGGACTTAGCCAATTTTGTGTTGAATAAGTTGACAGGCCTGCCCACATTTAGCGGGTAAAGTATTACTAATTAACCCAAGTAACTTATTTTATGTGACTGTCGACCATGGAACTGAAATGAATTTGGTTTTGACAACAAAATGAAAATATACATTTACATAATGAATTTACTCACATATTCAATTTCATATATGTGTGTATGGAATCTAAGGCAATATATGACTGGAGGGGTTTAAATGGTGAAAGAGACAATACATGATAATTGAGCACTCTACGTGGAAATTTTGGATACATTGATTAATAGACATATGATTAGCATGGAGGGAAACCGACGGGGTCCAATTATTTGTTATGGCTTATTTTTTGTGACAACTACGAGATTGAATTATTATTATAATTTGAGATATTGGTTTTTTGATATATGATAGTATAGTATATTGTATAAAAAGTTGGTCTCTTATGAAACGGTTTTACGAGTTTATATTTGTGAGATGTGTCAATCCGATCTATACATATCATGAAAAGTAATTATTTCGGCATAAAAAGTTATAATTTTTCATGAGTTAGGTCGGATCGGAAACCCATCTTATTAAATTGATTTGTGAGATGATTATAGAGGAGTTTTTGTGTTGGACAAACTATTTCGTAAGTACATAACCGGAGCATTATTTAATAATAGTTAATCATAAAATAGGGTAAATTTAACAATATCATGCCAGGATCCTAGATACATCAAATAAATAAGACTAATTATAATTTATTGATTTGAAATGTATTTAAATTTTAGTGCAATTCAAATTGTATGCTTCAAATTATTCCCAAATTGAATGAATCAATTTCTATCCTACAAATACAACATATATGGTCTTATTAAGACAATAAATGTCGTGTCCACTCTACCTGTTTTGATCGGGACGAAATAATTTGTAACTGTAAGATTTGATTAAAAAAAATTGAATCTTATTAGAAAGAAAGAAGATTGTCGATTGGAGATGGAGTACAAATGGAACACACTGATAAAAAAAAAAAAAAAGACTTTTCAAAGCTAGAATGCAAATAGAGTGGACCCAAAACCCTAGTTGAACGAAATAACATTAAAAACTCTCATTTTCCCCATATGTCGTTCCATTATTGGATATTTTTTTTGGCTTTCATTTATTTTTCGGGAAAATAATTTTGGTCCATTAAAAATTTATTTATTTTGGGTTTTGTTCTACTAAGTTTCTAGATTTTTTTTAGTGCACAACTTGTGAATTTTTGTGGCTTTTAGTCCTATTTTGCTTGAGTTGTGACATTATATTGGAACATACTGACGATGTACCAGAAAATATTGACGTGACATTGGAATTTTTTAACTTGTTCGTTGTCACGTCAGTAATTAAAACAAAATAGTTGAAATTAAAAATTAGTGTACAAAAATTAAATTTTAATCATGTTTTTAATTAAAACGCTCATTAAGATTTTGAAATATCGAAAAACGTAAGCACGTCGTTGTTGTACGTTTTTTTCATGCCTTACTCATGCAAAATTTATATATTTTTCTATATTTAAAAAAAACACACACATCACAACGTATAAGTTTTACAAACTGAACAAGTGACACAAACAACGTAAAAAGATAAATGACAATCGTTATATTATCATCTTGCTTAATGACTGGCGTCAACAGAATAGATACAGCTCCGACGACGTACGTACAATTTATGTGGAAAAAGGCCATAAACTTTTAATGTACTTTATGGTATATTCGTATCACTAGATATTTAATTAATATAACGCCAAAATAGGGCAATATTTGTATAACGAGATGAGTAGACGTTATAATTGTAATATTGATGAACTGCATTATTGAATACTTATCAAGGATTTCATGTTACATCATATTATTTATTAGCGGTGCAAACAGTTATCAAACCACATGAAGATTTTGGATACGGGAACCATTGCGGCAGAGATCGGAGAGTTGATGAAGGGCTATATGGTATTGCATTTATACCATATCACACTATCGACTAACGCTGTGTCATGTGCTCTAGTAAAATTTTCTATTTCATCTTCTGCACCTCTATTTTCTAAATAATCATGAGTCATTAAGATGCTTTAAGAAAAATTGATTTTAGGCAAACGTTTTTAAAATCTTGATCTAATTCTTGAATTCAAATTCAGCAAAAGCTATAAGAATGGAATTTCATGTATTTTGTTTGATTACAAAAATGAATTCAAATTGCGATTTTAGTCATCAAATTTGATATTTTTGATATTTAGTCATGCAACTTGTCAATATTTGGTTTTCATGAACTAACTTGGATTTTTTTGTTTTATTCTTTTTTTTAAAAAGCCGCTAATTCCTTCTAATATTGTTTGTATGACGTCGATGCCCTTCTACTTAGCTCGTATAGCGGGAATAAACTTATATTACACACACCAAAATAAATCTAAACAAAAACAAAAGTGAAAATTAAATAAAACAAAATGACACCCAATATTTCAAATGAGAAAGAAAAAAGTTTTTCGTTTTCCTTTATTTTTGCTTAGATAAATTTTGCTTTGTATAATACAGATTATATTCTTGTTATGTTAGCCATGCTGGAGATTATCGGTTCAAATTAATAAGCAATGTGTGATAGATTTAGTGGTTTCGGGTAAAAAAAGATCAAAAAAAAAAAAGCAAAGTCAATGGATAAAAACTAAACATGCATTGACAAGTTACAAGAATAAAACGAAAAATAAAGACAAGTAATTATAAGACTACAATTATAATTTTTTTGCATGTATATTATTAGCTAAATGACATATGATACATGCTCTCCAAACCAAACCAAACCAAACCAAACCAAACCAGACCAAATCATATAATACACGCACACTCCGACAAGATACTTTGCAGTACCACATTTTTTACAACACCCAACTTATTGGTGCCTTGAAACACCTTATTCCACATAAAACATACTTATAAGATTACAACTTGTGGGCAAGAAAATTCAAGACAGTCAGCCCTGATTTCCGTCCACGTTCTGGAATTCGGTTCCGGCTCGTCCTGCACCAAAACCCATTCTCCATTCTCATCGCGAATCATCCCTCTGTTGTGCTCCACCCACCAGTGAACCGGGATCAGATAGTCATCCTTGAGAAGGTCAGTATCCCTATTCACCAATGCCAAGCTCCTTTTCCCACTCCATTCAAACGGCTTGTTATCTCCATTCCAACCCGACACAACGTGCAACAGCCCCTGCAAATTATGCTCGTCCGCGTAGGTCTTCAGGTATGGAGATTTGTGTTCATCAACTTTCAGCTCGACTCCAACGGCTCTATATTCCATCAATTTTGTTTGGGGATACAAAGGAACGATATCATGTGTGTTCAAGGTGCGGAAAACTTTCAGATTTGGATACATTTTCACTCTGTCCACGAAAACCTGATCCCCGACATGAGGACTAGCACTAACGATAACCGCTATACGGATATCTCTGATCCCATTTTCAACGAGATCGAAAGCAGATAATGTTGCTAAACTAGCTAGCACCAAGACTATGCCCTGTTGCTATAATGCTCAGTTTTTCGTCTTTATACTGGTTTCTCAGTTCTTCAATCTTTTTCTGCAGCTGCGTTCTTGCACTTAAGTTGGTGAATGTCGAATCCGGATTGCTCGAAACGTACATTTTCAGCCAACCAGCCATAACTCTGGGCACTTTTTTAGGGTCCTTTTCACTAGGTACCAACTCTTGGGCAGAAACAAGACTTGTGTAATGACAAACAAAATAGAAAGTCAATCCATATAGTAAACAGTTATTGCATAAAACAGCAATATCAGGACATTCCAAATATCCTTGCAAGCCCGTTTGTTATTCATCAAAAAGACAAAAACCTCGTGTGTGCCATGAAAACCACCCTCTAATTTTTTTTTATGTAAAATAAAATAATAATTATAAAACATTAATATACATATATTATAAATATCTTGTATGTTTGAGGTATATATATTATTAAAACTAAAACGGTTGTTAAATAATACAACAAAAGTAAGCAAATTTTTTTTACAATTCGTTGATTTCAAAAAAAAGTTGAAAAATAGAAATAACAAAAGATTTAAAAATATTATAACAATTAAGGTAGAATTTTTTTTGAATTAATTAATGAAGTAAACTAATAAATAACAAAAATAATCACATCAAGAACCGTCAATAATTCCTAACAATATTAAATGTAAGTGAGAATACAAGTATATAACATATCGACAATAATTTTATTTGCAAGACCTATGAAACAGAACCACATGATATGACTATTCTAGACAAATATGAAGATACCACTAAACAAAATGCAGCCTAAAAGCTTAAATCACGACGAAAACAAATCAAAAAAAAATTGTTAAACCAAAACTTTATCACAATATCTAATTTTTTTTTATTAATTTATAGAGTAAAACAAGATTGAAGGTTGAAGTACCATTAAAATTCTTATAAGTAATAAAATGAAAAAAAGGTTACAATAAAAATACATAAAATAGTAATTGCAATCCGGTATCTTTGAGAATTAAAAATTATATGATATTTCTTATAAATAATGAAATGAAAAAAAAATCATATTTCTTACTTATTTTTATATAATATTTTATAAACATAATTTATTAAAAAAATGAGGGGGGCAAGTGACTTCAACCTAACCACCACCCTCCAAAATACATATGGAAAAAAAATTGAAGGGGGCGGGTACTGCGATCCGTCCCAGCTTAGAGTCCATTCTTGCCTTTGGCTATAGGATTTCTTCTTCTCGGTTATCTATTTAAAGGGTATAATTCGTGGTATTCATAACGATTTTAGTATACACATGCTAAGCATGTACGTATGCGACAATTTACTTTAAAAACAGATTAAATTATTCTCTCATTCGTATATATAAATTTTTCATTCGCAACACAGGAAATTTTACCCTATATCTAAGTTATTCATCCACTCGGCGAATGTGACTGAGCCACGCCACACGATGTAGATTTCTCGGCGGCCCGAGACCTGGCTAACTTCATCTGTTGTGACAGCTATATAGCCAATCATGTTGGAGTCCCGGTCCCAAGAATCGTCCGACTTGGAATTATTAAACATGGTCGAAGGGGAGACTAACTTCGTGGGGGCGTAAAGGAAAGCTCTGACTTCATAATCAGAAGCTGATTCAAGCATCACTTTCTCGAAAAAATTTTTTTTGCCATACCTGCATGGGCACATGGAAGATGAGATTTCAAGTGATGCAGACATGCAGTACACTTGTATATGATATTTTATTTTCAGATCAAGTATACAAGGAAAATAACATTTTCAATGCATATACATTAACTCTAATCTTTGAATTCACAAGATTTATTCAAACTTCCAAGCTATAAATGATTTCACCAATACCTGCTGCTGCCTGCGTACTTGGAACCTTTGTCATCGTTGAAAGCGTCCATGGGTGCTTGGCTAAGGTCGCCACAGTGGAGGACAAAGTTCCGGAGGCTGAGGTTCAATGGGTCGATAAGCCCATCCCAGTTCTTGCTCCCCAATAGCTCTTCCCATGTAGGTTCTGTAGCCATTTTTAAATTATGAATATAATCTAATGTAGCAGATACCAAACCAAATTTATAGATCTAATTAACCTTTTAAGTTTCAATCGGCTCTTCTGCCATCCTTAAATTATGAATATAATTTAATGTAGCAGATACCAAACCAAATTATAAATCCGAACTTTTAAATATCGGCCACTTGGTTTAACACCTTTGAAAATGATTAATATTTCTCTCTCTTAGGGGGTCTTTTTTAGCAAACTATTTATTTAACACAAATTTTAGCACGGTAGATGATTAAAATCAACATATCAAATAGATGATTGATTCATGATATCATGAATGCGTGCATATACAGCCAATTTTTTTTTATTTATGTACTCTTATTAAAAAAATTGAAAAATTTAAATTTTATAAAAAAAATTTTAATTTTCTGATTTTTAATAAGTTGTTTAGATTTTCTTTGCATATATATATAAACACCTACACATAACACGTGATAGAAATGACATCTAAATATATTCTAAAATGTGATTCATTGTTTTTTGAGTAAATTATTGTGTGTTTGGATTTATTTAATTGGTAGCAGTTGGGTGGTTTCAACTTCACTCAACTAAAAAATTATGAAAGAAATGTTTTTTGGTAGTATTTTTATATCTCATTTTTGAAAATTTGAAAATAAAATATGTTTCACTAAAATGTCGCCAACCCCATCTCTTTTAAATGTATAATATAGATAAATACGATTTTTTTACAGCCGTCCTAAATTATATTTATTCGATCAATCTCCACGCATTTCATGGATAATCAGGTTACTGCAGAATCCATTGCCTGAATACTGCTTTTGCAAACGTGTTTAATTTTTCAGCTGTATGAGAGCTCTGTGGCATTATGTTGGAGGATATATTATATTTTTTGCCTTGTAAGATACACGTACGTTTTCTGTTTTTAGCTTTGTTCTCAAACAATTCATGATTTTAGTTTATTAATTTGTATATATTTTTTAAATTTTATAAGTTATTTTCCAACGAAATGCATGTCAAACAATATATGGTATAATCTCGTCGTTTCCGGAGTCATATCAACACTCTAATGATAAATGATAAAATTGAAAAAAAAAATACAAATTAGTTGACTTAAAATGAACAACATTCAAATTACCGAACAAAAAATGTTATTTTATGTTGGGTGCAATAATTGTCCTTGCTTGATAGACCGATCGAACCGTGGTGCTTGAGCTGCTGTGCAGTTTAAAAGATTTGAGTTGCACCATTACTACTAGCTATAACTTTTGGTAAAGCGACAAGCGCTCGGTCCTACAATTGGTATCAGAACCAAGGTCACGGGTTCGATTCCCATTGATTGCAAGAAGTGCAATTATTGGGAGGTAGATTATTGGGTGTAATAATTGTCCCTGCTTGGTATAGCGATCGAACCGTGGTGCTTGAGCTACTGTACAGTTTAAAAGATTTGAGTTGCACCATTACCACTAGCTATAGTTTTTGATAAAGCGGCAAACGCTCGATCCTACATTTTATATGAAGTCGGAGATTTGGGACTGTAGCCAATAACATGCCTAGATTTTGATTGTTTTGTGTATATATAATTTTAACTCAAAAAGTTGCAGAGATAGTGTAAATTTTATCTTTTGAGGGCGTAGAAGCTGTGGATTCCATATATATATTAAAATCGCTTATTTTATCGACCTAAAAGAGACTAAAGCATTTTATTTTAACATTCTATTTTAACCACAAATTTTTCCTTTTTGTGTAAGTCAAAATTTCAATCCCGTTCGCACATTTTTTAGCAAAATAAGAGAACAATCAACATGTCATATAATCAGCATTTTATGACTGGGCATGGGTAGTGCCCCTAAGAAATGCAAATACCCAAACAATCTCGACTCTGGTTATGTTGGCTTCGATCTTAACGATAATGGCTTCACATATGGGAATGGATTCGTGGAGAAAACATGGGACAGGCTTCAATATATTTCTGTGTGGATCAAAGTAGGCCAGCTTTTGACTCCTCAAACATATGCAGGACTTGAAATGTAGTGATAATGAAAATTTAAATACGACTCACCTAAAGTTTTTGGTAGCATTGGAGCTAGGTAGGTCCTACCACACTCCAATCAACTAAAAAAAATTATGAAAGAATATTTTAGTAGTATTATCTTGATAGTAATTATCTTTTGAGATGGTTTGACGAATTTTTATACGTGTGACGGGTTAACTTTGACCATATTTATAATAAAAAATACTAATTTTGATATAAAAGTAATATTTTTTGACGAGTATCCTAAATAAAATATATGTCTCACAGAATTTTAAAATTAAAACTATATATTATAGTGATGTGTTTGCTGGGCATTCTAGTTATAAAGGGTGAGTACCCTATATTAACTGTTTTTGGTGTGTCAAGATCACCCCAAAAATCTTTTTTTATTTTACCCTAAAATTCAATTAAGGAGCATATTATGTAGTTTAAATCCTCCAACCATTTTCACTAAAAGTAGGTATTTCATAAGACGGTCTCACATATTTTTATTCGTGACACTGATCAATCATGTCCATATTTACAATAAAAATTAATATATTTGACATAAAAAGTAATACATTTTTGTGAATGACACATATAGAATATACTTTCACAAAATTGACCCGTGAGACTGTCTCACACGAGTTTTTGTGTTTCACTAATTCCAACAGTTAGATATAAAAATTTTAAACGATTTATCACAATTCTTCAGAATCTCTATCCAGTCTTAAATTTAAAAACTTGGACCCAGATTTGTAGACACCCTATCTAATATTCAAATTTAAAAACTTATACCAAAATATCCACTTTTATCAACAATTTATGTTGAATCTATACATAGTCCATGAATCACGGTTTTTCTATCTTCGTTGCATTCTTGGATTACTACTAGCTCTATGCTCTTTTTGACTTGCGTTAGGTGCTTTTGGTTTCTTAGATATTGATGTTTGTTTCATTTTGTATATATACCTGTTCGAAATATTGTTCGGAAACAGATTTCGAAAGTCTATATAAAACGAGATCAGAGCCGTATCGGTGGTTCACAGGCATGAGACGATATGTTAAAAAAAAAAGCTTGTTGCGATAAATAATCGTAAAGCTCAGTTTGTAAATTTAAAATAACTAAACAATAGATATAGCAAAAATATAATTTTTGACTTATATATTTATCTCTTTACGCTTTTTTTATTCGTGTGTCACAACATCAATATGGCTATATCGTAATGCGGTATCATATGAACAATTTATTGGAAAAAGGTTGAAATCACCAAAAATTGTAAAATATGTTACTAAAATTGAAATTTATCAATATAAACTATCAAAATAACAAAATGATAAATATATTGAACCAATATTGTAAAAATATGTATTTTTTTAAAATAATATATATAATATTTCATTCAAGAAAATAGAAACTAGAGATATATAAAAATGAGTAAGTATCACAATTTTTTATTTTTAAGTTAAGTATAAAAATCCAACACACGAGTTGGTTTAATATAAAATGATAAATATATTGGACAAACATTACCATTTAATGCATAAATTTTTTAAAACTTTTATTTATTGAGCCGTGTTGTTTTATTGTTTGGACTCTAAACAATTAGATCAAATCCCCAATGAAGACAATCATTTTATTCAATCATGTTTTCAATGGGTCAATGTTCATATTTTTTTAATGTCCAGAGCCAATACTATTTAGGTACAGACATGGGTCCAATGATTTTTTTTTGCTCCTGTAAGGTCCGGGCTTTGAGGCGATGGCCTATCTGGCCTCATAGGAGTTCCGGGCGTGAACGAGATCAAGTCATATGTACTACATATGATCGATGGTGAGAAGTTGAAATAGATAATGATTATTTGAAAAAAAATATATAGAAAGAAAAAATAATTTTGATTATGATTATATTTTTTTTAATTTGAAACGTAAAACAATGATTTGATTGAAAATTTTGAAAAACATCGTCGAGCTCAAAAAAAATTGGGCTCGGGGTGTGATTCCAAACAAATAATAGTTTTTACTTCCTTTGGATATAATTTCTTTCAATCACGGATTATTGTACTTAAATATAATTAGAAGTCAGTTCAATAGACTCTACCCTTTCCAGATAAAGTCTACGTTGGGATAACTTGAAATAATATCTCAATTTGCATGTGATTATATGAATATAGGGCTGTTTTTTTTTTTTTTAAATAAAAGTTGGTATCAAGTTCGAATTTTTATATATTAAATAAGTAGAATTTGAGCTCGATATTATTTGACTCAATTTGAATCATTTACATCTATATATACGTACACTTTGTTTTCCTTGTTCTAACAATGCTATGAAGACTATCAAAAGAATGCCTTAAAGTGAAAAATGCATCAGTTTTTAAAAAAATACATCAGTGCTCCCAAGAAGGCAAAAACATTTATCATGTGAAGTTGAGTACGAATAAGGAGATGACGACGATTATTTGTAGTTCATCTGGTATTAAGATCTCAAGTTTGATATCAAGTTTCAGACTTAAAATGAGTGATGAGTGTAAGTATCATATCCACATATATTAACGTTTAAGTACAAAAATATGAATTATTTTTTCTAATTTATGATAATCAAATTCAAGTGAGATGAAATAAATTAATTTAAACTAAATTAAACAACTAAAATAAATTAACTAAAGCAAGAAATCCAAACTAAAGATGGGGAGATTAATTTATAGGGAAATTCAAATTCCTAAAAACGATTAAAAGGATGCTTTACTAAATTTATTTAAAATAACTTATAAGCTATTATATTTTATAAGTTATTTTAAGAGCTTATAAGTTGATTCATACACTTTAACATCTTATTTATTATATATATATGTGTGTGTGTGTGTGTGTTTGTGTGTGTGCGTGCGCGCGAAAATAATTTTAATATTTTAAAAAATAAATCTATTTTATATTTATGTTTAGAAAAATGTATATTCTTTGAAGAAAAATATTTAATATTATTTTTTATGTGTATAAATAAAATATTGAATAAAAAAGTTACAGCTAATAATTTACTCAATATAATATTAATATTTGTTTTTAATATTCTAACAAAAAGATAGAACAAAATCATATTTTAAATTCGATAAAAAAAAAACCAACCTGATAAAATGTGAATTTAAAGAGTGGGTATAAATGAAAATTTAAGAAGATATTTAGAGATATTTTGGAGAAGTGAAATATAAAAATAAATTTTTTTTAAAAAAAGATGGGATATCCCAATTTTTTTTAAAACAACTCAAACAACTTATTTTGACAACTTATAAATTGTTTGCAACTTTTTATACCAAACAAATTATGAGAGCTTATAAGCTCTAAAACAACTTATAAGTTATTTTTAAAGCTTATAAGTTTTGTTAAACACTTTCTAAAGTGCATAACGGTACCAAGACAAGTTAATAATCTACTTGTCAAATTCAAATTCAATTAATTAATTACTTAATTCACAATGAAATTTTGGCTAAATTAGTTTGGACGTTATCTTTGTTAATTGGACACTGCATAGTTTGGATAACATAGTCTAGCATGCCTAACATGATTTGTAACAAATTGATTTTTCTTTCTAACTGTTTTCCCCGCTAGTCATTCTGATAACTAGTTTATGAAATATCATCCAAATACTTCAGATTTCCCGATTTCCAGCTGGTGCAGGGGGGAGTTCGTAAAACTTTTATAAAAGGTTAAGGTCTAAGATACATATTTAATTTTCATAGGAGAGAAGTGTGCATTTTCGATATTTTACAGGAAATTTGATGAAAAAAACTCTGTGTTAACATTGATTATGTGTACAACATAGGGATGTCAATTTTTTCGGTGGATTTGGGGCTTCTCGGGAAAAACCAGCAATGGGACGAAAAAATCCCCGAAGTAAATCGGGGACGTGAATGAGAATATTATCCTCATCCCCGAATATGCCACGAAGCCCCGATAATAATATTATTACTGCTATTAATAATATTGATTTTTCCTAATAATTAATAAACAAACAAAAAAGACTCAAATTCATAACATTTAAATCTCGTTCATGATCCAACTCGTCATTTCGTGATAATTATATGGTTTCATATTTTTTGTTTACTAAAATTATGGGTTATAAAAGTTTGTATTGTTCAAGTAATATTATTATATACATATTAATTGGATTATTGTATAAATATTCTTTAAGTGAATTTGAAGATTTTTTTGGTTAATTCAACTTTGAAATGGAGATGAAGATAATGACATAATTCAACTCATGTCAGGGATGATGATGACAAATCCGGTTCACCTTGTTACCATTTCTAAATTATTTCCACGATGATAATAGCTAGAACGAAGATTTAATGTCCACTAAGTCCATATAAGAATTTTCAGACCAACTATATAAGATTGGGTACGAGGCCTCGATAGAGACTTAATCCCCATGAGAATTAAATGAAGAACATAAGAAAAAACGAGAATTGGAACGAGGATGCATCGTTCCATTGTCATCCCTAGTATAACAACACAATAATTTACTCTCAAAGTCTCAAAGACACAACACCACGTAACATTTTACCAACATTCTGATTAATATGACACAAAATGTAGTGAGTTTTTCAAACTCCAAAAACAATGATTATGACACATACTCCCATAATTACAAAATGTAGTGGGTTTTTCAAACTCCAAAAACAATGATTATGACACGTACTCCCATAATTTAAGTAATTGGTGCAATCTTAATCTCGTACGTTGGCAAGAAACTTGGCTCTTCATAATTTTCCATTTTCGCCTTTCTTTCACCGACGCTTTTAGAATTCAGGCACGGGTTCATCCTCATCAGAAGCTGGTGTCAAAACCCAATTTCCATTCTCATCAAGAATCATCCCTTTATTCTTCTCTACCCACCAAGAACCCGGAATCAAATACTCATCCTTCAGAATCGCGCTCGACTTGTTCACCAATGCTAAGCTCCTTTTCACCTTCAATTCAAACTCCCCGTCAGCCCCATTCCAACCCGCCACAACGTGCAGCATCGCCTGCAGGTTATGCCAATCACTCGGGTTCCTTGAATCCTTCAAGCTCGGAGATTTTCTATTATCAATCTCCAGCTCAATCCCAGTGTTCTTGTACCTTAGTAATGAACTAGGATACCGTGGAATCAAATCGATTTTGTTCCTGACATGCAAAACGTTCAGATTTGGATACTTATTCACTCTCTCGATAAAAGCCTTGTTCCCTACTTGTGGGCTTCCGAACACAATAGCAGAAACAGGTATATCGTTAACCCCATTTTCGACAAGATCAAAAGCAGCTAATATTGCCAAAGAAGCGCCAAGACTGTGCCCTGTTAGTGCGATGCTCAAGCTTTCATTTTTATACTGGTTTCTCAAATCTTCAATCTTTTTCAGAACCTGTGTTCTTGCGCTTAGTTTGGTGAACGACGAATTGGGATCGTTCGAAACGTAAATTGTGAGCCAACCTTTCATAACTTTAGGCACTTTTTCATCATCTTCATCACTATCACTACCACTGCTGCTATCTACTTCTTTTTTATCCCATGTTTTTGGACGCAGCAACTGCTGCGCAGACTCAGGTCTGGTGTAATGAACGAGAAACAAAAACATATGGATATATTTTTAAAAGTAAACAGTAAATGGACGGAAGTTGGAAAAAAAAATTACTAAATTTTAACCAATGACAGATTATTAAAAATCTAAGTTTGATAACGAACTTTGCCAAATTTTATATCTCCCGGCTTTTTTCTCTTTAGAATCAGACTGTAGTACAGTAATCGAAATTTACCTGGCGCCGACTACGTCGATCCACTCATAACTTCTGGTGGTGCCCCGCCAAGCAACATAGATCTCGCGGCGCCCCAAGGCCTGGCTAACTTCATCGGTGGTGACAGCAATATAGCCAATCCAATTGGATTCCCTATCCCAAGAGTCACGCGACAGAGAATGCAAAAACAGGGACTTGACCACTCCGATTCTCGCGGTGGCGTAAAGGAAACAGTAGACCTGATAATCGGAAGCTGACTCAAGCATCACTTTCTCGAAAAAAGACGTCTTGCCGTACCTGCTGCTTCCAGCGTACTTGGAATTGGCGTCATTATTGAAGGCGTCGTAGGTACCTTGGCAGAAGTCGCCGCAGCGGAGGATCAAGCGGCGGAGGCCGAGATTCAATGGGTTGAGAAGGCCCTCCCAGTTCTTGCTGCCCAATAGTTCTTCCCGTGAAGGCTCTGCAGTTGATGTTCCAGTCGAAGCCATGTTCTCAGTCAATGGCAATAATGAGTGTGAACTTTGATATGAAGATAAGGTCTTTGTATGATCGTGAAGAGCGGAGCAGCACAAGCTGAAATTATTGTACGCTGGGGGACCGGTAAATTTTGGTTAACAAGAATCTATCTTTAGTACGTTGTTCCGATAATATATCCATGACACACATTTATCAATAATAGATACATTCTAACGTATACGCATAAAAGTGTTGATAAAAGATATTATTTTTTTAATTATATATTGACCAAATTAATTTTCTATATACATTTTTATGTGTATATATATTATGAAAAACAATATATTGCATTCTATTTCATTTTTTAAAAAAAAATAACATTTTATTTTATTCTATATATCTATAAAAGTGTTGAAGCTGAAATTTTTTTCCAATTGTATGCGGCTATTAGAAAAATAAAGTTATGTTATATTTATATTTTAGTTTGTATGTAGCAAACTAAATCATATTCTTAAATGTTTTAACTAATTAAAAAACTATTAAAATTAATTAATTAATATTTTTATTAATTATTTTTCTCATTTTAATAATTTTCTTGGATATAATTAAATTAAAAAATACTTCAAAAACTTATGTATATGAAGGACCCAAATAAAGTATCTAATGTTTTGAATGAAGAGTCATTTAAATAAATTCTAAATTAAATATATTGAAAAATTTTAAAACAAACAAAAAGATAAAATCCATCATTATTACTTTTAAATAAAATAAATAAATTGAAAGGAAAGAAAAATTGTATTTAATCAAATTTTTAACTTCGTGAAAAAATATAATATTTATAACCTAAAATTTAATTGTGAATTTAAATATTATTAAACAAGAAAATTATTAAGTTTGACTCAGAAGTACCTATAAAATCATCTACATATATTATATGATATGATATTAGAAAGATATTTTTGTAAAGATGTTAAATGAGAAAGAGTTATGTGAAAAATCAAATCAATTTTTTTCATTATTTTTTTCCACTATTTCTGTCACGCCTCGAGCCTAAGTTCGCGCCTGCGTGACTGCACAATGGGCTGCTATAGCAACTACTTCGTATTCGTCCTCGCTTTACGAAAATGATTAACCCAAGTTGCTATAGAAGTCTATTGTAAGTCATTATGAACTCATTTTAAATATTTGATTTTTAAGATGTAGGACAAGGATATCACAATTACCCCTCCTTCAGAACGCGACGTCCTCGTCGCGCCCTGACCCCTCGATCCACCAGCACCGAGAATCTAGAGATGGCTCCTGCAGGTTCTAGAGGTGGCTCCCGTCATGTAGCATTTTGCCCCGCAGGTTCAAGAGGTGGCTCCCATGCACGTAGTACTTTGCCCCGCATAGCACTTATTTCTCGGTGTTCCCTGCTTGTGACCGGCTCTGATACCATTCTGTCACGTCCCGAGCCTGGGCCCGCGCCTGCGTGACTGCACAATGGGCCACTATAGCAACTACTTCGTATTCGTCCTCGCTTTACGAAAATAATTAACCCAAGTTGCTATAGAAGTCCATTTGCTATAGAAGTCCATCGTAAGCCATTATGAACTTATTTTAAATCTTTGATTTTTAAGATGTGGACAAGGGTATCATAAATTCTAATAATAAATAGAATGATTAATTGTTTTAATTTATCTAATAACTTCTATTTTATTTGAGTATCACCATAACTATAGATTATCAAATAGTATTTACTTATAAGAATAATGACATGATAATTTGTTTGCACTTGTAAAGTTGATCTATACACATATAATAACAATTATATTGACAAAAAGATAATCAAACAAAATTATTTGTAATGAAATGATTATAAGTTAATTAAGAGAATATATGCATTAAGTTTTTTTATTTATGATTATTTGTTATTAGTAACGTGAGTCAAACGAAATTATTTGTGATGATTTGAATAATATTAAATTTATTTCCGTATCTTCAATTTCCTCGCATTATATGTGTTTACTAATTAGTTTATATTATTTATTCATTTCATATTTGNAAATGATTATAAGTTAATTAAGAGAATATATGCATTAAGTTTTTTTTATTTATGATTATTTGTTATTAGTAACGTGAGTCAAACGAAATTATTTGTGATGATTTGAATAATATTAAATTTATTTCCGTATCTTCAATTTCCTTGCATTATATGTGTTTACTAATTAGTTTATGTTATTTATTCATTTCATATTTTTTACTATTAAATTTATATTTTTATTTCATTATAATATAATTATTGTTCTTGAAAATTAACTAATTTTAGTTGTGCAATTTTGAAAATATCAAATCATCTACATAAATTGAAAAACTCTATAGATACACATATTTAAAATTTTAATATCATAAGATATATATGGAAATTGTATTCTATATTATTTTTACTTTTTATTAACTTTAATTTTCTAAAAAAAAAATTATTATTAGATTATATGTCGTTGACTATGAATGTTAAATTAAATGTTAATATTACTCACAATTTAAATTCTATAACATTATTTATCATTTTAATTTATTTATATACTCACAAATGATCCATCTTATTGCAATTATTATTTAGAGTATTTGTTAACTGCTAAAAGTTTAAGATTGAAAAGTTTGATATTTTCTTGAAAATTATATTTATTATCATAGTTTTGACCTCCAGTTTTTTCTTTAAGAATTGCACATGTCACATGCACTTTCGGAAATTAGAGAAATCATTATATTTTCAGACAAATTTTCATTCCATATGAATTAATTAAAATTATTTATATTTAAAAACTTATTTTTAAAATTGACCCTGGCTTTCTCGTACATAGAAAAGTTACACACAAAATTATGTGAAAACTTATCCGATATCAATTTTATGAGATATATCTCCGACCTGATCCATTAAAAATATAATTTTTATGTCCGAAATATTATTTTTACTGCAAAAAAATCATTTTTATTTATGTTATAAAAATATATTATATAATATATGTTTATTTGTGTGAAAAATATTATTTTTAATGTCAAAAGTATTATATAATATATAAGATTTGAGTAAAAAATATTACTATGTTAAAATTATTATTTTCGATTATAAGTATGAATCGAGTTAACTCGTCTCATGGATATAGATAGTGAGACACATGAAACCTACTCAAAAAGTTTTAAATTTCTGAAAGTAAATTTTAAGAAATAACTTAATAAATCATGTGATTTATTTATAATTATTAAAATTAAATTAACTATTGCAAACTAATCTTTTATTATTCATGTTACAATTTTAAAAATGTAACATTATATTGATAAGTTTGTGTTAAAATTTAATTAAATCTAAATCAAATAAATTTTTTTTGTTTTTTTTTTTGGTGAAATTAACATATATTTTTAATGTTTCAATGTTAAAAATACCTTAATAGATCTTTAACTTATGTCCTATATTGTTAAGACAAAAACTTGTGTGAGACGGTCTCACGGGTCGTAATTTGTGAAATAGATCTCTTATTTGGGTCATCCATGAAAAAGTATTATTTTTTATTGTGAATATCGGTAGAATTGACCTGTCTCACAGATAAAAATGCGTAAAAATATCTATAAGAGACCTGCTCTATTGTTAATAGTGTTTGATGGCATTGACATAAAATTAAAACATTTTTTTCTCAACATTAACATATTTTTTTTATCTGAATCGAATTGACGCGAACCGGTGCCGCTGCGTCGGCTTTTGAAATCTCCAGAGAAGCATGATGCTAATTCTTGCAATACCTCGAATTCCAACTTTGTGAGTCTATTTTTCACTCGTCAATTAACGTTTCTCCTCGATGAATTTTCAGCCTTTGTTACCGCGCTGATTCTAGTGAGAATCGAGGGAAAAAACATGGCTTCAGTCGATGTGATCAAATGTTGCCTTGATTCCATCAGACAAGTTAGTTCTACATTTCTTTTCACATATTGTGAATTTGTTTTCTCCGATTGGAATTTTGATGTCCCTTTTTTTCCCCATGTCTTCTTGTTCATGAAATTGATTGTAGAAAAGTTTTCTGCGAAATGTTTTGGTTTCTTCAAGAAAATTTAGGGGAATTTAACATTTTTTTTCATTCATTCCCATCCAATCAAAAATTACTTTGTGGGAGTTTGGTGGATTGATTTCCGGAATAATATGAATTGGTTTTGTCGGCCTTCTCTATGATTTTGTATGCGTATCAGATTTCAGGTGACATTAAAGATGCAATTGTATACTTGGATGCTGGTAGTGCAGAGAGTTTGCAGTTTCTCGGGGCATTCCCTTTGTTTCTTGAGCTCGGTGCAGTTTCTGTATGCAGCTTGGAGAACATTTCTTCTCTTGATAAGGTGAGATGAGTTGTTAGTTCCTATTAATCCTCTGCTTAACTTGGCATTCTCTTGAATCATTTGTTTCCGTTTCAGTGAGTTGATCTTTTGCATCTAGAGTTTTGAATTCTGCATGAATTTTTAGTTTGGAATTTTTCGGGACTACTCAGGATAGCATTATGTTGATCGGATGTTACGACCTGTGTTATCACATAAAATCATCTTCAGATATTACTTGCTTCGGGTGGTTAGCGATTATCAAAGTTATGCAATAGTTCCATTTTGAAGTTTATGCTATCAACCATTTAGCCTAAAATTCTTTGGATAGAGGGGCATTGCTGCACCGATGCTTTCTATGTGGAGTAAGGTCATGCATGATGACAGCCCAATTAACGAAAAAGTTTCAAAGTAATGCTTTAAAAATTGAAGGACATGACACAGTTTCAATCATATAAAAGTAAAGTTTTAAAATTGGGGAGGGGGGCTGCACAGAGTACTTGTTTGTTGCTGATCTCTTAGTATTTTATCGATATAGTGCAACTTTATTTTATAAGCTTGATGTGTTTTACACAGCTATGATCATTCTCTTGTTATTGCTTTTTTGAATTTTTTTTGATGCCCGTGTGTTTTAGGCTGTTGGCTGGAGTACCAATTCTGATCCTGCAAAGAAGGTTGTTGTGATTACTTCACGGCTTTTAAGTGATGCACATCGTTATATAATACGTTGCCTGAGTACACTTCCATATGTTCGCGAATGTGCTATATATACGTCCGTTTCAGAGGTTTCATTTTTACCACCGCTTGAAGTTACTTTTTGTTGTTTATATTTCAATATTATCTTTCATGAATGCCCCTTTTTATATGTTATTTACATTAATAATTCTTATCGGGATTCGGTTAAGTCATTAGTTGATCATGATATGAATGTGCACTCGGCACTCCCGACCTGTGGTTTGAAATATACGTAACTGTTGGGATACCTTCTGATAAGTTTAGGAAACTGCTGAGTGTTTTTTAATGACGTTAATTGGATTTCTTTTTCGAGTTCCTGGGTAGAATAATGCTGCACTCTCTGATAAATAGATGTGTTCTAAACCTTGTGAGCTGCATTATAATCTATGCCCCTGTATGATATTGATTAAAGTATTTCATTATAAGTTTACTTCAATCAATGTTTGATATTGTTCAATGGAAAAAGGTGGTGAAATGGCTGTTACAATCATATCACGTGTTAAACATGTCAATGAGCAGATTTTAGATTAAATCCACATTCTTGGAAAGAAAACCCACCTCTTCACCCGCTTATGATGATTTCGGAATGATGAGGAAATAGATTGTTAGTCATTTCAATGTTATATGCGAAACACACCACCATTAGATTCTTTTCTTCTTTTGACAATTATCGAGTCAAAATATGTTGCGCTAAACATTTTAAGTTGTTGCTAGTGCTTTTACTTTTCTTTGCTGGGTACTAAATATTGACTTATAATGTGGCGATAGCAATTTTATGAAGTTTCAATCATCAACTTTCCTATAGTTTCTTTGTCATGTTTTGTTCATATGTTATGTCCGCTGCAGATGTCACACTCAGCATATCCTGATTCACCTCTGGGTCCAGATGCTTTCCATGAGTATGAATCTTTACTTGTCCAGGATTATGAGGAGGTTGTTAAGAAACAGGAAGCAATATCCCATGCGACTGGCGAATACAGTCTCAAGGAAAGTACTGCCTCTGAAGATGAAGGATGGTCACAATTAACTTCAATTGAAGCTGGTACTGCTGGATTTGATGGCATTTCAAGTATAAAAGTTCCACAGAAAGATTCCTCCATTGTCTTCTCAGACGATGTCAGTCAAAAGTTGATAGTTTCAGTGCATCACTTCCCTTTGATTTTATGTGCATTTTCTCCCAGAGTCTTTGTCTTGCCTTCAGAAGGATCTGTTGCTGAAGGTTTCTTATCTTCTGAGCGTGAAAACTCTGTTAGCTCTGGATTGCCCCCATTAAGTACTGGGAAGCCTTCTGATACTGAGGATGTTAGTCCTGGGGCAACTCTCACCGCTCAATTTCTTTATCATTTGGCGTTAAAGGTGATTTCACTTTGTCTTTTTTGGAAGTTTCTCATGTAAAATCAAATCTTAAAAACGTTTGCTTGTGGTGATCACTTGGCAGTATACGACTATTTTAGAGATTCTTTTGAAGTTTGGAATTTTGATTGCATAAACTCTAATTAACTCATGCGTGTTTAATAATCCTATTGTTCACATGAGTCATAGATGATAAGAATTTTGAGAAATCTAGGTGAAGAGAAAACCTCATCTGTGGACCTATTTGAGCTTGAGTACTCTAAAAAGTACATTGCCATTGCTTAGAGGCATACTTGTAATCGTTATCTTTTGACTAACCTAAATATATAGAAGCACCCAGCCATTTCTTGGCCTCGTAAATGCTGTGGTTATTTGTCAAATTTCTAAATAATGCCATTTTCTTCACTGCAGATACTTCAATTCTATCTTTATTTTGATGTCAAAGTCAGTGTGTTAAATTTATAAGTTTGCTTTAGGCTATTTTTTGTAAAAAATTGCAGATGGATCTGAAACTTGAAATATTTTCTCTGGGTGATCTGTCGAAAAATGTTGGGAAGTTGCTGACTGACATGTCGAGTCTTTATGATGTCGGTCGCCGTAAAAGATCAGCAGGGCTACTGCTCATTGATCGCACGCTCGATCTCCTTACACCATGTTGTCATGGGGATTCACTTGTGGATCGGATGTTTTCTTCTCTTCCTCACAGAGAACGCATGACATCATTAACTCAGATGAAAGGGTCCCTCAGCCACTTAAAAAATGGCCCTGTTAAACTAGAACGTGCTCCTCTCAATGTGCAGATTCCACTTGAAAAAATCATTAGTGAAGATGAGTCAAATAGTAAATTTCAGCTTTTGGAAAGCATAGAAGCATTTCTGCATGGGTGGAATACTGGCGAGTCAGATGCTCAAATTGTTGAGTTGATGAAACTCAGCAGGAAATTGAATGATCAAGGTGACCTTCTGCATGGGTCCTTTGTCTCTACTGAAAATTTTCGTGGAGCGCCTTATTTGGAAGCAATACTGGACCGGAGGACGAAAGATGGAGCCATGTTGATAAAGAAATGGCTTCAGGAAAGTTTACGCCGGGAAAATATATCTTTGGATGTGAGAATTCGTTCCGGTTTTGCTACCAAATCAGAGTTACAACCTTTGGCTAAGGCACTGGCCAAAAGACAATCTTGCTTGGTTAAAAATAAAGGAATCATTCAGATAGCGGCAGCTGCATTAAATGCTTTAGATGAGGTGAATTCTGCTTATTGGGATGCATTTAAGAGTGCTGAGAAGATACTACATGTAAATGCCGCAGACACGATCCAAAGCCTTGCTGCTCAAATTTGTGACCTCATTAATAAGACTGCTTTAGGTGGTTCACGATTGCAAAACCGCAGTAACTTGGAGAAGCCGAAGGGGTTAATTACTCTTCCGGAAGCTCTGCTTCTAACAGTCATTGGGTATTTATTGGCCGGTGAGAATTTCCCGACCTCTGGTTCTGGTGGTCCATTTTCATGGCAAGAGGAACATTTCATGAAAGAAGCTATTGTCGATGCTATTTTAGAAAACCCAGTTGTCTCGAAACTAAAGTTTCTCCAGGGCTTATCGGAAGAGCTTGAAGCAAACTTGAACAAGACGAAATTTGACGAGAAGAAGGAAAGTTCGTCTGCTCAACTGGATAATGTTGATTTTGATGAGGATCAGTGGGATAGTTGGGGAGAGGATGATAATGATACTGAAAAAGACGCAAGCAGACAGCCAGCTTATGGTGACATGCAGCTAAAGTTAGAGCTACGAGATCGGGTGGATAATCTTTTTAAATTCCTTCACAAGCTATCTAGCATGAGGAGAAATTCGCCACTGAAGGAGTTGATGTTGGCATTGGAAAGTAAACGCAACGATGACCCATATCCAACCAAAGGTTTGCTCTATAAAATTATAACTAGTGCTTTGGAAAAGCATGAAATACCTGGGCTAGAATACCATTCATCTACCGTTGGACGCCTTTTCAAAAGTGGATTTGGAAGGTTTGGCCTTGGACAGGTATTTTTACTCCAAACTTCGTTGCCCTTGTTTTTCCTCCAATTATATCTGAGTGCTAAATTTTCTGTCTCATGCTACAGGCTAAACCAAGTCTAGCGGAGCAAAATGTCATTCTGATTTTTGTAATTGGGGGCATCAATGCAGTTGAGGTTTGTGTTCCTTAAACTCAAATCTTCACCTTTTCTATTTTTATTTCCCCCTGATTCCGAAAACTCCAGTCCTGATTATAAACCTATAATCCTCCATAAATTCACAGTTTCCTTTTCCTGGACTATTTTCTTGATTTAAGTTGAATATGCAACTTAATGCCAACTGTCGTGGTTCTTGTTTTTGCTTGCAAGTTGCAACACAAGAAATGGGAAAAGAAACATGAAACATTAATTTCCAAATTCGTATTCCTTATTAGTGAACACAAATATAGTTGACAGTTATTTTTCCTCTGCATTGCTAGGTGAGGGAAGTGCAGGAAGCATTGACTGAGAGCAGCAGGCCTGACATCGAATTAGTTCTCGGTGGAACGACTTTTCTTACCCCGAACGATATGTGTGAATTACTCTTGGGGGATTACAGCTATATATAAGCTAACTGGTACATTATTCTTGCCTACATATAGTATAAATTAACAAAAATATTTCTGGGAATTGCTGATTTAGTTATTCATAGCATCACTGTTGTAATCACAGCCAGAATCTGGCACTCATCTGTGCCAAATGCTCCCAAGTTCTTTCTTTCAATCCTGCAGTGAATAAATAGATAGCCATGTTATTTTCCTCCTCTCATTTTTATATTTAATTTCTTCCGTCATAATGAAGTAATATACTTTCGATGTAAAAGTCGTGGTAGGTGTATTTACCAATGTGTAGTTGATTTATATCTTGTTCGCATTCGTCTAGTTTTCTATTGCCGCAACCATATTATTTTCAAGTACAATCGTTATTTTTTCCACTAATCAAGCAATTAGTCCTGTTATCGGTACAAAAACACAGAATATCAAAAGCCAAGAGTTTTTCGTTCGACTAATTACGCAAGCACAGGGCATGCCGGGTAGCTGTTTTCATCATTGAATACTTGAATTGGTCCTCCTAGCACCCAAGGAAATATTACAAAAGGTGGGCAAGTGTGTGTAGGTTAGAAACAAAAGAGGAACTGTTCTTATATTTAAGAGGTGGGTGAAGTATAAATTTTAAAATATATATGTGATCGTCCTCCTATCCTCGTTAGTTCGGGAATAAATCACGTGTAACATTTTTAAGTAATAATGTGTATCATCAATATAAATTTACTATATATATTGATTATAGAAAGTTAAAAGAAGTAATAAGTCATTAATCATGAATGTTACAAAAAATGATAAAGAGATTATCGAAGAATTTCTTTCTGTTTATATAAGTATTGCGTTCCATTTGAAGCGAGGTTTATTGAGTTGTTTGTTTTGGTTTCTTGGCTTTGACGTTGTGGCATTTTCGTTTGAATGTTATCAGGTCGTCGCATGTTGTATCGTAGTTGACGATCGTTCTAAGATGTATGTACAATGTGTGTAATAAAGAAACAGTTATAATTTAGACTGATGACCGCAATTATACTTAGTTGATGAATATATATATATATAGTTAAATTGGAAATGATTTGTCTACTGGAAATTGAGGGCCTTCCATATGCAAGAATTTATTGACGGGTCTCCTGATGTTGACCTGTGGGTTTTTCTGCACTTTTGAATTTTTGTTTGATTTGGATGTCAATGTTTGATTAAAAAAAGAATCAAATTTCATTGTGGCATATGGTTTGAGACCAACGATTCTACAGGACAACATCATTTCAGGATAAATTAAATCAGTACCCTCGTGTAAAATTAATCATATTTGAAACCTTGTGTTTCAAAATTCAGGAACAAAACCATTTACAAAAGGGTAAATTTGTTTAAGTTTTTTTTCTTTTAACACGATGTGTTTGATTTTATAAAAAAATAGAGAATATATTAACTTATTAATATTTTCAGGAGGTTTTATGTCATTTAGAATTTTTTACATAGAGACTCGCTTGATGCAATTAGCCCCATAAAGTCAGGTGGACCAAGTAAGCTTCAAAAATTAATCAAATTGGTTTGATTTGAATGTTCGGGTTTAAAATTATAATGATAGAAATTTCTTAGCAATGGATTTGTTTCCAGCCCTTGATTTTATTTTAGAATCTGATGTAATTATAATAATGGTAAAAATACATATGGATAAGTTTGCAATAATCATTAAATGCTTTAGCTTTTTGGTCATGTCATGATAACAATTATTGTTAATATTAAAAAAAATTGGTGTGTGCATTATTTGTGAGAGAGTGATGAGGCACATCCAAAATGTTTGCCATGAATTGTAGTCCACAATAATAATCAATAAGCATCCAAATCTTTGATCCACAACGGACCCTATATCTTCTTGTTCAAACATAACGTTTGAAGTTAGCGCCACTAAAATAGTACAATAAGTTTGAAGCGTAAAAAAGTTAACTGAAACGATGTCATTTTTCAATTTTATGAAACAAATATTTTATCAATTCAACTCATATAAAAATATTATTTTTTTATGTAAAACAGTATTTTTCACTCTAAATATTGACATAATTTACTCGTCTTTAATAT